>NC_135836.1:7642980-7657980 GCF_029677425.1 Wolffia australiana | reverse complement strand
GGGGCGAACGAGCGGGTTACGAAGTCAATGAAGATGAAAACCGAGCTTCTTTTCTATGTATGAAAACTGGATAAACCTTCGACGCTTCTTTCGCCCCCCTCCATCCGGATGGGTACTTATTACCCCAGAACGCTAAAAAGGGTGGGGGAGAAGCAAGCCGAACCTCTGATTGACCCGGACACATACATAAAAATTTATCGGCGTCGAGAGAGATTTGAGACTCCGTAAGTCATTCAGTGAGTGCTTTCTTTTAGAGCTTGGCTTGGAAGAAAAAAATGAAATACGAACAACCGCGCTGGTCGTAATAGATCGACTTGAATGCGTCTTCTTGCAGAAGCATTCAAGTTCCATTTCAGGAAAGGTTCTCAAAGAATGATACTTTCTGTTTTGTCGAGCCCTGCTTTGGTCTCTGGTTTGATGGTTGTACGTGCTAAAAATCCGGTACATTCCGTTTCGTTTCCCATCCCAGTCTTTCGCAACACTTCAGGTTTACTTATTTTGTTAGGTCTCGACTTCTCCGCTATGATCTCCCCAGTAGTTCATATAGGAGCTATTGCCGCTTCATTCCTATTCGTGGTTATGATGTTCAATATTCAAATAGCGGAGACTCACGAAGAAGTATTGCGCTATTTACCAGTGAGTGGTATTATTGGACTGATCCTTTGGTGGGAAATGTTCTTCATTTTAGATAATGAAACCATTCCATTACTACCAACCCACAGAAATACGACCTCTCTGAGATATACAGTTTATGCCGGAAAGGTACGAAGTTGGACTAATTTGGAAACATTGGGCAATTTACTTTATACCTACTATTCCGTCCGGTTTTTGGTTCCTAGTCTGATTTTATTAGTAGCCATGATTGGGGCTATAGTACTGACTATGCATAGGACTACAAAGGTGAAAAGACAGGATGTATTCCGACGAAATGCTATTGATTCTAGGAGGACTATAATGAGGAGGACGACAGACCAAATCGACATCTTGCTCACAAGGTTCTGATTTCTCCGCTGGATAACGTTGTTATGTAAACATAATCTTCATCCAGGTTACGAAGTAAAGTTGCTCCATCCAAACAAAGAGATAAGCTTTTTTTGCTGAAAGAAAAAGCTAGCTATGCTATAATAAAGGTACGAAGTACGCTACCGGTTAGGAATGCCGACTACAAGCAAGCTGGGGCTTGGCCACACACACACACACAAGTGACCCTTATAGAGAATAATACATTCACCTTAAAAGGTATAATACTGTTTTGTTGTTTGGGTATTGAGATATGTTCTGGTATACTGTACTCCCTTGCTGGCTACACTAGAGCCAAAGGTTATAATCATACTGGATATTAGGATAATAATCACTAACACACAGTTGACCTTATAGGAAATAAGACTGAAACCTTATCCTTATAGGGATTCATATCTTGATAGGTATTGATATATGTGTTGGTATACAGTACTCCCTTGCTGGCTAGATTAGAGCCAAAGGATATAATCATACTGGATATCCGGATATATAATGGTTTAGAGGGAAGTAAGATTAGAGGGTAGTTCAAGTAAAGCGGAATCACAGGCGCGACGGAGCGTGAAGATTAAGATGAAGGCGCGGAAGCGGTGAATATTAAGATGAAGGCGCGGAAGCGGTGAATATTAAGATGAAGGCGCGGAAGCGGTGAATATTAAGATGAAGGCGCGAGTGAGCGGGAGCGGGAGCAAGAAATGAAGATGAATCTGCTAAGAAGTCAATTCAGATTAAGATTCATGTTACGAAGTCAATTCAGATTAAGATGAAGAAGGCGCGGAGCGATCGATTTCCAAGACTTTTCGTAACCCGATCTCATTCTTTTTGGTAATGTAATCCATGCCGACGAACTTCGAGTACTCCTTGTCTTTAGGCGCGACGGCGCGACGGAGCGGAGTAAAGATGACTAATCGGAGCTATCCGCAAGCGCCTTGGGGGTAGGTTCTGAAAGAAACTCAGACGGGCCCGAACTTTTACTTCGTTTCTTTCATTTATCCGCTGGATAACCTCTCTATCATCCAGACAGATAAATAGACAGATAGGCCAACCATCTTTAAATGAAATAAAAAAGAGACTATACTAAAAAGAAGATTGAAACAAGGTCTAATACTTTGGATTAGAAAAGGGCTCCGCAGATGGTGCGAAGATCTGGCACAGGCTAGGCTGGCTTGCTGCTACAAAGCCAAAAGCATAAGCTAAAGCTTTAGGTTCTACAAGAAAGTTGGGTTGGAATGCTGGGTAGTACTCTTCATTGGTCGCAACTAGCTCGATCCGAGTGTTCTGAGTTACAACAATGATTACACGAGCAAAGTAAGGTGATGCTAATCACTTGATACCGAACGCTGCTTTTCCTCAAGAGCAACTTAGCTGAGTTGGAACTCAGCCCGGCTGCAATAGAATAAATCACGTAGGCGGGGCAGTGAAGGACTTTGAATTAGAAGGGCATGCCTATCTTCTACTAGCAGCTCTTGGACGTTGGACTACCGAGTCTTAGCTAAAGGTGATGCCAATCACGGATAATTCTGCAAGGCGCGAGTTTACGAGCGGGGGCGAATTTATGAGCAAGGCGCGGAAGCGGTTCATATATGAGGATGAAGACGCGAGTGAGCGAGCGTTTAGGTGCTTATGAGCAGGCGCGAGTGAGCGGGAGCGATGAAGATGAATCTGAATGGAGCTGAAAGAAATGAAATAAAGAACCTCGCACGCTCCGGCTTTGAAGCTGCTTGTAGCACTAACAATAGCCCGGACCTTTTCTTCGAAACCTCTTCACTGTACACAGGACGACGTCCAATCCCGGACTTAAGATATGATGGATCTTGTGTTGGGACTGGGGTGCGATATGCCGAAGTGAATATCGGATTCTGAGACGAGACCTCCGCCTGATCCAACCTACTTTATTCAAGATACGAAACGACTTTTCCGGCTGTCCCTATTGTTTTGTATTTTAGATGGAGCAGGTTCTGAGGTGATGCTAATCACGGTACCCACGTTCTTCCGTGCTCGTAGGTTCCCTATGCATCCCGACTAAGGTTCTTCAAGAGGTTAACTTCTTCCCGCCGCTTCGCTAATGTTTTTAGGCGCGAGTGAGCAAAAGCGACGCGCGACGTGCGACTTTAGGAGCTTCGAACCTTTTGGTATGTATTGCCCCCTAACTATAGATCAGATCCACCGGACGAGAAACTCAATTCCGCACTGCTGCTGAGTCGTCGGACTTATCCACCGACGGGATTCGTGGAATTTCAGTTTGTGGATTGCGTTGAGGGAAATCTACCAAAGCTAGGCAGATAGATAGACTCCTTTCCCGCTGCTAAGGTTCAGCATCTGAACTAAAGAAAATGATTGTTTTTTCACCAGCGCCCCTTTTTTTTTCGGGTACTAAGAGTCCTCTCACTACCAACCAGCAGACATCATCTGGCTGGGTCTTGCCGGTATCAACAACGATAAAAAAAAACAACCAAAACAGCAACTAACTATGGCTCTTGGCCCAGACAACGTCCTAGGCGTAGGGGAGATCTGAGCAACAGGGAACGCCTAGACGAGCCCGTAGCAGTAAGTAGATCGAGAGGTCGTTCCGCCCCTTGTCCCCAAAGATGGGTAATATGTTCTCATACAATGTGTTGCTCCAACTTAATTCTATAGGGCCTAGCTGGCGAGCGATCCCAGTCCGCGGCAGAGAACAAGACAGCAAGCGAGCGTACCTTTGTTCGCTTCTTCTCCACCAAGCACTTAAGTTTAAGGATAACTGTAGGTCGGTGGCTACCTAAGGAAACTCCGATTCGATCCGCCCCCCGGCTGGGAGGCATCTACCTCATCCCGATCACAAGGAGAGGTTCACCATGATGGGGGGTAAGGTACTTTCTTTCAGAACCTGAACGGAAAGAATGAAAAGGGGACCATCCTTTTTCGGCATGCTCCTCAGATTTAAGGATTAGCAGGGTAGGGCTTGTTTAGTTGACAGACAATGACAAACGAAACTAAGTAGCGCCTTTTGAATTGAATCTTAAGTAGTCTATCAGTGGTACGAAGCGGCCCCGGGGAGCTAAAGGTTATACCTTATCAGGGAACAGCGGTTCTTCTATGTAGGGACAAGCCCGCTCCTAAAGTCGCGCCGTCGAGCTAAGTTACTTCGTAACCGGTAGCGTAGTAGAATGAAGGCGGAGCACCGACGCTCTCTTATCGCAAGCACTTTTATTTTCTTTCTTCTGATGAATCTGAATTGACTTCGTAACATTCTTCGCTCCGTCGCTTCTGCTCATAAATTCGCGCCTTCATCTTCATCTTCACGCTCGCCTTCATCTTAATATATTCACGCTCGCCTGAATCTGAACGCTCCTAAGCGCCTTCATCTTAATATATTCACCGCTTCCGCGCCTGAATCTTAATATATTCACCGCTTCCGCGCCTTCAGATTAATATATTCACCGCTTCCGCGCCTGAATCTTAATATATTCACCGCTTCCGCGCCTGAATCTTAATATATTCACCGCTTCCGCGCCTTCATCTTAATCTTCATTGACTTCTTTTTTGCTCGTCGCGCCGCTCCTCGCTTCTGCTCCTGGAGTCGCGCCTTGCAGAACGTTGATTAGTTCTTCGTTTCATCGTTTATCCGCTGGATAACGTTTTGACTTCTTATGTTCAAAATAACATAACCTTTGACTTCGTAACGTTTCATCGTTGATTCATCTTTACTTCGTAACCCGCTCGTAAACTCTTCTGCTCCCGCTCACTCGCGCCTTGCAGAACGTTTTATGTGAAAAATAACATAACCTTCGCTCCGTCGCTTCTTCGCTCCGCAAGCGCCTACTAAAAAAAAGAAAAGTAGGCGCGGAAGCGGTGAAGATGAAGATTCAGACGAGCGTTCAGATTCAGACGAGCGTTCAGATTAAGATGAAGACGAGCGAGCGGGCGCGAGTTTACGAGCGGGTTCTGATTTATCTTCATCGCTCCCGCTCGTAAAAACTCGCGCCTTTTATTTTGTGAATAACCCATTTAAATTTTGAAATAAGTCAAGTAGGAAATAGGTCCTTAATAGCGTTGACAAACAAAGAAGAACAGCCGGTTAAAAGACAGCTATTATATAGTTGCCAGCTTGACAAGCTATCTTTCCTCTTGATCTGAGGTGCGAAGAGAAACATCTCTTTTTTCTTACTTCCACTTCTCGATCCCGGCCCGGAAAAGTTACCGACCAAGAATGAAAGAAAGGTTATGTTTACATAAGTAAATCACCCTAGCCCCGTAAGCCCACACCTGTGTAGAGTAGATCGTTCAACACCTGCGGCACAAACCTATTTTTGACCAATTGGTCCTAGTATCATAGGCGACCGAACGGCCGCCCCCCTAATTACTAGACCGACCTGCTGTAATAATTCCATAAACACCTAGCGAAGATATGGCAAACAAATAAAGTAGCCCTATGTTCGGATCTGACAATACCATACCATAATCAAAAGGTACAACGGCCCGAGCGACCAGACTTAACATAAATGTAGCCACTGGAGCCATTCTAAAAAGGGAGAAATTAGCACTACTTGGTGAAATAGGTTCTTTTAGAATCAATTTCGAACCATCTGCTAGAGGTTGTAACAATCCGAACAATCCCACTACATCAGGACCCTTTCGACGTTGCACAAAAGCCATGACTTTACGTTCAGCTAGCACTAAAAAGGCTACTCCTAGTAGAAGTGGTAGAATTATTCCAAGTATTTCCGCTGGAACAACAATGTACGTTTTCGATTTTCTATTCACTTACGGGCCTGGTCGACCCGATCATGATATTTAACTCATGATCTGGCCTGGTCGACCCAATCATGATATTGAAGGATGGACCTTTTCTCGAAAAACTCTGGATCCCGAGATTTGAAGATGGTACATTCAAGAATCCTGTTACGTTACTCCGCTCGCTCACTCGCGTCTTCATCTTAATCTTCCCCGCTTCCGCGCCTCACTTGACTGAGCATAAGCTTTCTCCGCTCCATCAGTCGCGTCTTCATCTTAATCTTCCCCGCTTCCGCGCCTTCACACTAGTGGCTGAGGTTATGTTTGCATAATTCAACAGATTTGAGGTTGAGTCAATAACTTGGGTCGGGAATCTTTGCTCTTCTCTTTTGCATTTCCGCTGCCTGCGTTCTTCTTCGTGTCCGTCCGTATCGCAAAGCTAGTCGACGCCAGTTGTAATGGTTGAAAATAGGGGACCAACCGACGACCTCCTAATAAAGCTTTGTTCGATAAAGCAAACGATTCGTTCCGACAACTTCGCTCCTAAGCGCCTAATCATTCGCCGATCTTACAAGATCGATCGGGCGGGCTGGTTGAGAAGGCGCGAAGTTTACGAGCGGGAGCGGAGAAAGGTTCTGCAAGAAGTCAGGACGAATGAGATATATACCTACACGGTGGGTGTATCCTTGAGCGGATCCCACGCCCCAAGACTAAGGCGCGTAGCGAAGTCAAAGTCAATGCTTAAGCTTGAGAAGCTTCTGGCGCGCCCGTCAAACTAACTGGGATAAGCGTATTGAACCAGACGAAACAACAATGAAACAAAAGACAGATAAAGCCTTTGTTTGAACTATAAGAGACAAGTAAGCTTCTCCAGTAAGGCGCGAGTGAGCGGGAGCGGGAGCGAAGCGACGGAGCGAAGGTTACGAAGTCAATTAAATAAATAAAGTTATGAAATAAATCAGAATAACATAAAAGGTTACGAAGTCACTGAGGTTACGATGAATCAACGCTGGATAAAACCTCAGAACCTCCTCGCTCCCGCTCGTAAACTTCGCGCCTTTTGCTCCGTCGCGCCTTCGGAACCAAGGCGCGATTTTAGGAGCAAAATAACACACTTAGTTGGTCAAGTTGGTTATCTGAAATCAGATAACCTACGAGAGCCCAGGTATTGAAAATAACATAACCTCTTTACTCGCTACGCGCCTTGAGCACTAGGAGAAAAACTATACCTAGTTTTCTTTCTATCTTTCTTTCTATACATAACCGCAGAAGGGAAAGGTTACGAAGTAAAGGTACTCGCTACGCGCCTTTTGCTCGTCTTCTGCTCCTATCCGTCGCGCCTTTCTTTCTTTCTTTGACTTCGTAACCCGCTCACTCGCCCCTTCTGCTCCTAAACGCTCCTAAGCGCCGAACCGAAAGGCGCGTTAGCAAAAGCGAGTTTACGAGCGGGTTTTGACGAAGGTTACGAAGGTTACGAAGTAAAGGTATCTATAACTTCCCCACCTGGACCTACCCCCTAACCGACGAGTAGCTAGATGGGGAAGTAAACTCAATCATTGAGGCGCGAAAGCGGGAGCGTTAAGCTAAGCGTTGCTGGCACTAAACTAAAGAGTTAGGTCACTGGTCTAAGATAAGTTACTAACGAAAATAGCAAGCTCGAATCTTTGGGACCAGAAGCGGTTAGCAGTGATTGGCATCACCTTCAGCGGTGAAAAGCAAGCAAAAGAAAGCACGGTTCCATAAAGTCTTCTCTACAGCATGAATAGCGCATAGCGGAGCAGCGCCAAGGGGGCGAAGCCCATCATATGAAATGGGTTCAACGTCCAATTATTCAAACAAGAAGAAGATGAATCGAAAGCTGTAGGTTCTGAAACCTTCCTTCTTTCTTTCAGATGCTGAACCTCCCAGGTTATGTTTACATAACTTACATACCCATCCACTCAACATTCTTTTAAAACAATCGAATCGAGCAAGAATGGCCATTCAATCTTGTGAACTAATCGAGACCGAAATTGGAGAAGGAGATACGAACGGAGAGGAATAACCAATCGATGAAAGAACATGAAACCATTCTGTTTCAATAGAAGTACGGGAAACGGTTGGGGGCAATGAAGTAGGTGAAGTGGTTGGATTTTGCGAGCTGTTCCAACTGGATATGATTCCAAGAGCCGAACGAGAATGAATACCACACAGAAGAGTAAAGACCGGACTCCCTAATGGAATGTTTAACCGATCCATTCCGGATCGATCGAATTGGTACGGAAGTTGTAACATGGGAAAACCACGGAAAACACGACTTATTTGAATAACCCGGTGACCTACCAATTGTAGAAGTAGGATCTTTGGCAAGCAATAAGCACTTAAATAATACAATTCGAATGTACCATCTTCTTTATCATTTCGAGGAAAAGGTTCGGGAGGAAAGGGAAACAACGGAGGGATCCGAATCGGACCTAAATGGGAATGACATGAAAAGTCTTTTTCAAAACCTATAATTAAGGGCGTGACGACGATATACGATAGGAATGGAAAAAAACTCGTGATTGGTGTGGAGGGGAGGATCTGTTTATGAAATAGTTCACGTCTCATTTCCTTACTTCTTCGTTCCTTCTAATTCATTCACTTCGACGGCTGGTTCTGAACGCCGCGTAACATCATCTTCTTCAACCTCCACCGCCATTTACACTGAGGGGCCGAGCCACTAAAGAATTGCTTATACACTAAACAGCTGCTTATATACGCTTACTAAAAACGAAGGCCAGCGTGAAACTAAGAAAGAGTTCTTTATTTCTTGACTTTGACTTTCTTTAGAACGTTTATTCGCTTCGCCCCTTCGCTCCGTCGCTTCTGCTCATAAATCGCTCCTAAGCGCCTAAGGCGCGGAAGCGGTGAATATATGAGGCGCGAGGAGCGTTCAGATTAAGATGAAGACGCGACGAGCGGGGATTTTAATCAGAAGTAACGCTACGCTAATAGAAGAGGAGAGATGTTCGCAATGACTACCACAATCAAGCCGCTCCGCGGGCCCGTAACTTCGCCCGGCTTCCTTACTGGTAGCCAGCACCTTCGGTCCGGGTTACAACCTTCAAAGGCGCGACTTTAGGAGCGAAGAAGCGACGAGCAAAAGATGAATGAGGTTATCTTCAAGATAAGTTTATTTCATAAGGCGCGGAAGCGGTGAATATTAAGATGAAGACGAGCGTGAAGATGAAGATGAAGACGCGACTGATGGAGCGTGAAGATGAAGACGCGAGTGAGCGAGCGTTTAGGAGCTTCAAGAAATTAAATAAACGTTATAAAGTCAAAGTAAAGAAAATCATTCATCTTTTCTTTGACGCTCCATCAGTCGCGTCTTCATCTTAATCTTCCCCGCTTCCGCGCCTTTTGCTCCGTCGCTTCGCTCCCTTCTGCTCCTGAAGTCGCTCGTCGCGCCGTCGGAACCTTCATCGTAAACGCTCGTAAACGCTCGCTCACTCGCGTCTTCATCTTAATCTTCACGCTCGTCTTCATCCTCATATATGAACCGCTTCCGCGCCTCATTCATCGTTGATTCATTCCTCCGCTCCTAAGCGCGTCGCGCCGTCGAACGTTGATTCATCGTTGATGAATCTTCATTGACTTCGCTCCTAAACGCTCACTCGCGCCTCAGAACGTTTCTTCGTTTCTTCATTCGCTGTTCATTGACTTCGTAACGTGACCTCACTGACCCTACTCTTCCAAGCCCATGGGCTTAGGTTATTCTAGCGCTACGCGCCTTGTTCTTACTTTTATTATGTTAAAACATAACCTATGCAAACGATTCTTCTGATGCATCTCCAGATTCTAATTCTTCGGCGGATGAGTTTTAGTTTGATCATTGGCTTTCCAAATTATTTAGCTCTATTCGAGCCAAAGGCGCGACGGAGCGTTTACGAGCGGGAGCAGAAGGGAGCGGCCAATCACGTTACGAAGTAAATCCATGTTTTTATTAAATTATTTGCTATGGGCTTCATTCATGCTGAACCTTGCCTGCCACAAAGCAACTATTGCATACCGCTCCTAGCGCGCTAGAATGGATCTCAGCTAAACGGTTACCGGTCCACTACGCAAGCAAGGCGCGACTTTAGGTAACCGAAGGGGCGAAGCGAAGAACAGAACCTTACTTCTGATTAAAATCCCCGCTCGTCGCGTCTTCATCTTCATCTTCACGCTCGTCTTCATCTTAATCTTCACGCTCCTCGCGCCTTCCTTTGGTTCTGCAAGAACTTCTCCAATCGGAACCGGTTCTAAAATCATTGCTTCACTAGCGCATCGTTCTTTCTTCGTAACCTCAGAACCTCTCTCAACTGGCCGTGTTGCCAACCCACGGACCCCGCGCAATGCTATGGGCTTGTGTATTAACTTCGTGATTGCAGAACCCGCTCGTCGCGTCTTCATCTTAATATATGAACCGCTTCCGCGCCTTACCTGACAAAGCGCACTGTTAGTAGCATAGATCGAGTTCCGAAGGCGCGACGAGCAGAAGGGGCGAAGCGAATTGAGCCGCTCGCTAGCTGGAGACCGTCCGATCCTGGGAAGCGCTTTTACTTCGTAACCTATGATATTAAGATACCCTCAAGCATATGGGCTAGAATACACATAAAGAAGATCAGGAATGCCGCTAGCCGAGGAATCGGTTAGAACAAAGCCCAAAATGGCATAACCATTTATGGATTTCGCATCGCAGCCACTACTTTTACTCCTTTTATGCAATTATTAACTCCACGGAACTTTATCGACTCCAATGCAACTTATCCTTTAGGAGCTGACGTAACAAACTACGCGAGCCTCCCGATGAAGCCAACAGAAATCCTATCCGAATACTAAAAATAAAAGGCAGTTTCATTATGGTGGTATACCAGCCGCCAGTTCTGGAACTTCCAGTTCCAATTGGAGCATATAGATCCGTAAATGGATTTGTATGTATAGCCACTTCAGTCGTGCTCGTCGTTTCTCGAATGGAATAAAAGTATCTTTTTTCTGGGAACATGGGAAACCAGAAATTCTTATGTTCGCGATTCTTCATCCGCCGATGCAGAAAATGCTCCAGTTTTCCATTCTCAGATGAGGTACGAAGTATTGGCAAGAGGTCGGCACGAAGTGATTCATCATGCTCAAACATGAACCGATCGTTCGTTAGGGACGGTTTATAAATCATCAAATTCCCACAAATGGAATGAGAAGTGGGTCCATGTAAATGATCGAGACTTCGCAAACAACAACGCTCCTTCCCCATATGGAGTTCGGAACCCAAGGGCAATCGTTGAGTGAACTGTATCTTATTCGTATTAGTTGACCTAAGCCGCACCATTACTGCTGGGGTGGGGCTCGGCCTCCGAACCGTACGTGGGACGCGTTTCTGCCTCATACAGCTCGGGTCAAAGACCGGGGGAAGTTGAGGAGAGATGGGGAGACCTGCTGCTGCCAGTCGAGACGGACAGGAAACGGGGCGGAGATAAGCTTGTGAAGAAGCCCCCACCCCCAAAGAAAACCGATCCAACTTCGCGTTCTTTCTATTCCATCCCATTCCATTCCGGGAGGCTAATACTATAAAAAAAAGTGCAGTAGTCGTCGTCTGACCAATCGGCTCGGACACCAGACCGCTCGTGCCCGCCCATTCTGTCTCACCCAAATGGCTCTCCTAGTTACGCTGCGCCCCGCTCCGTCGCCCCACGTCCGCTTTTATCCGCCCGCAAGCAACCCGCTTTCTTTGGCAACTAGGGCCGTCCCCTTCATTCTATGCTGACCCCGGCCCGGGCTGGCTTTTTGGGAAGCCCATTCCCATCGCGCTCATGGCCCGGCTGGCCTGCCAGCGGGAGTGGGAATTATCCCGTTCCCTGGTAAAAAGGGTTGGTTGGATGCGGGATCTACTCCACGAGGAGCGGTACGAACATAGATAATATCATCACGACCTCTCGGTACCGCTAGGGATGCTTAACGCCACTTCGCCAACTGGCATTACCTGCGCTTTCGTGTCTCTCAGTGTGGTCAGCACTGGGTGTTTCCGAGCAGCGAGGCTTACACCCATTCGCATTAGTTCATCCAATACTTCGTAACCTTTAGCACTAATTTTGGAATAAGCCATCTTCCTATCAAGGTTAAGGAGTCAACTGAGCATCTCAGCGTCGGGATTGAATACCCGGATCGAATCAGAGTTCACGCCGCCCGCCCTGAACAAATAGGAGGCGTGGGCCACAGGTCGCACATAAGCCACCGGGTCGCACGACAGAAGAACACCCAAGATAAAGATGCACACTCCTCCATGTGAAATATGAATCTTCATGTTAACTTTTTGGTAGTAGTCGTGACCAACAGCCATCAGCAGTCGGCTCGTTGGTAAGGCGCGTAGCGCTTCAAGCCCTATTTCTTGCGGCACACCCCCCCAACTCGCACTCCCCGACGAAGAGGGGACGGGTAAAGCGGAAGGCCCAAAACTTTCTACTCTTCTTTCTATATGGGGGTGCCCGGGTTTCTTGTCATTTCGTCGTTGCTCATTCCCGTTAGGCCGAAGGGTTAGGCAGGTAGTACGGGCGCTCTGCGCACACTCACGCTTCGCTGACCTATCGCGTGGTAAAGAGAAGAAAGTACGAAAGAATAGTAAACGGAGCACACCGCAGAAAGATTCTAAATATGACAAGTCCCCCATGGATTCGATAAGACGGAAATGAGGAACGGGAACGAAACAAAATAAAGCATTTCTAGCGGATGAGCTTCTCCAAATTATGTCTGGTAATAGAATATGGCAACTTGCTCTGATCAACACTCCACTTTTAGCTCCGTCCATGGAGTGTATGAATTTCCTTGAATGTAGATAGACTAAAAAAGGGAATTCAGGGATAAGAATAGGAATTAACGTACCATTGGAAAAAGGGGCACCTGTGGGAACATCTCTACTGACGAACCATTTCAATAGTACGGGTGCTGCCGTGCCACGAGGCACGACCATGGAAGTAATGAAAAAGAAGAAGTTCTGTAGTTGGACCATCTGCTCTATCCCTTCTATTTTTGCTTCTCCAGAGAAGGTTATGTTATTTTTAACATAAAACGTTATCCAGCGGATAAGTGTTCGCAACGCATACCGAAAAAGGCGCGACGGAGCGGAGCAGAAGGGAGCGAAATAATGACTAGTCTTTTTTTTTCAATCCGCTCAGCGACGAGCGATTTATGAGCAGAAGCGACGAAGCGGATACTTTACTTCGTAACCTTCCTTCTTGCAGTTCATGCTGAACCTTCTACAAACCGAGTGGAACCTTCTTTCAGAACCTCAACAAAAGTAAATGAATGCCCATCTTATACACATGTCCTAGGAATGTTTCAGCATCTAATGCTTTCGTGAGAGGTTCTGAAAGAACTCATCTATTAGCATATGACGCTCGCTCACTCGCGTCTGAATCTTAATATATTCACCGCTTCCGCGCCTTGCTTCACAACACTATTTATATAATGGTTGGGTTGAAACTTGACTTTGACTTTCCTGTGGGTTTTTATTATCACAACAGAATTTAATCGGCTCCAGTTGCGGATAAATCACCGAAAAAAAGTGATTTCTTACTTATTATATTAGCATCACGTTCTTTGCTCCTAAAGTCACGCCGTCGCTTCTTCGCTCCGCTCATATCATAAATTCGCACGCTCCTAAAGTCGCGCCGTCGCGCCGCTCACTCGCGCCTCTGAGAGGTTCTGCAAGAACTTCGTAACCTCACCTCAGGTTCTGTGAAGTAAACTCAGAACCTCAGTTCTTCAGATGAAACGTTATCTGAAAGATAAGTTACCGAAGGTAAAGAAGCTGCCCGAAGAATGCGGATAGCATCACCTTCCAGGACCATCTTACCGCCGATCGATAGCACTTGACCATGTCTTAATCCGCTTATAAAAACACTGACAACACTACCCACGCTCTCGCTCCCGCTTTCGCGCCTAAGGGGACTCGAAATGGTTTATCAGTAAGGTCGTGGTAGAGTGGAAGCTTACCAAACCATAAGTGGATTCCGTATCAAGTCAAGAGCTAGCCGAACACCTAGTCTCACTGTTTGCTGAGGTGGTTTTCGTTCAGCTTCCTAGAGACAAGAACAGCCTACCCGCTCCCGCTCCCGCTCACTCGCGCCTCCATAGCCTATCTGCCTTTGTACCGGTCAATGGAATCACTCGTTGTTGAAAAGCTATATCAGCCGGCTTCATCCAACCCAGCCCTAGTACAATTCTTGTTCAATCCATAAAAAAACGAGTTTACGAGCGGGAGCGATTTATGAGCAGAAGCTACTTTAGGTGCGAGTTTAGGAGCAGAAGCGAGTTTACGAGCGCTTAGGCTTTGAAGCTGTAGTTTGATGGGTATTTGACCAGTCGACCGATCGACTAAAACCAATTCTTCTTAGAAAAGGTCGATCGATGAGTTGTTTCTTCTCCCGCAGTCTTTATCTGAAAGTCAGATAACCTTCCCCGTTCAAGAAGAACTGTTTTCGTGATCGAATTACGAAATAGATATACGAACTGTATAGGATCATTCGCTGGAATGGGATAAGTTATTTTTTTATAGGATCCCAATGGGATCGTAGAATCCACTGAAGATGCAATAGGTATTTGTGATCGATCAGCTTCCAGTATGACCGAAGACTTTCTATCTGCATCCATAATAACTACACAATCTGGTTGTTGGTTCGACCCGAAATTTATCTTCTTGTTTCTCGAACGGATTTTTTTTTGACTTGAACAATTGGTCAAAAAACTCCCGATCCTCCATTGAGAATCATTGATACAGTTCGTCGCCATTTGTTCTATTATCTCATCTTTAAATAAATGATGGGTCTTTAAAAAGAAGGAACGGCCTTTTTGACGAATGGGAGATCCTATAAAATGACAAGCGTTTCGTAAACAAATCAGTGTCTTGTCTGAATCGAGAATAGCAATTCCATTTCTTGAACCACAGATATAGACTTTGAAATGATGAGCAGCTACCCGACGGCCCAGATGTGCGTTCGTACTCAGTAATTTTTGAATAACAATAGAATGCATTTTTTTTTATCGAGATTGGCTCAGGTGGTTAGTTTAATAGAGAAGAGAATAAACGAACAAGTAATAAGAAAAGCGCAAGCGCCTTGCTTTAAGTAACGCTGTTTGGGACATGGAAATGCTATTATAAGGAACCGGGATGGAACCATAGAATTGAACTCATTCCCCGGGGGGGAAGTTATGTTTACATAATGTAGAGGTAGGTTCTGAAAGAACTTGCGATGGGGGAACCGATTGATCCAATAG
>NC_135836.1:7392980-7637980 GCF_029677425.1 Wolffia australiana | reverse complement strand
ATTATTTGGTTAACACTTAGAGTTCTTCAATTTCTAGACTGTAAACTAAATGGATTTTCGAAAAATGGGTAGGTTCTGAGGTCACGAAGAAATTGCTTTAGCGGCTGTTGGTCTCTTTTGTTCTTCTGAGTCTTTTTTTACCATGAGCTGATCCCATTGCGTAGTTGAACCTTCGGTGGGAGGAGGCTCTGAAGTCAGACTGGAGGGGCCCCCAGTTTGGAATGTAGGTGTCCGAGAATGGAACCGAGGTTATGGGAGTAAGTGGAGTTGGGCGGGCTACTCTCCAGGGCCTCATCGATAGATAGATAGAACGGCAAAAGACACAAAGAAAGTATCTTCTTCGTAACCGAATTCATTCTGAACTTCATTGCCTCCACTTTTCCGATTAAAATTGGAAAGGATTTGCATCCGGTGGCTTGAGCGTGCCCCAGACAAATTGGTTGAGCGACGAGGTTACGAAGTTATTAGCATCACCTTCCCCTCCGCTAAAACCATTTTGACAGGCGGATGAAGATGTGAACCTGGCTCTGATACCAAGACGCTGTAAAGGATCAAAGACCGGCATGGCTGGTTATAAGCCATGGTCCGTGAAGTTCCTTTCAGAAGACCCTCTATGTTCATGATCCTAGAAAGGATCGATTTCGCATTGAACTCTATAAACCCTTCTCCTGAGAACAACTTTTGTTCATTTCTTTACTTCTGATAAATGATTTACTTTACTTTTCATCGTTGATTTCTTTTTTTCTTTCTTTTCTTTGACTTCTTTGCTGGATAACGTTGATTAGCGCTACGCGCCTTATCCGTGTTCTTGCAGAACCTTTCTTTTCTTTCTTTAATCCTATCCTCTTCTGAATCTTCATCTTCATTATCCGCTGCGCGCTGCGCGCCTTCATTTACTTCGCTCCGTCGCTTCTGCTCCCTCGCGCCTTCTGCATTTTAATCTGACTTCGTAACATGAATCTTCATTGACTTCGTAACATGAAGATGAAGATGAATTGACTTCGTAACCCGCTCGTAAGCCCCTTCGGATAACCTCAGAACCTGAAAAGTGCAAAAAGATTCTAGGTTCCGAAGGTTCCGACGGAGGAATGCGATCTCAGGTAAGAATGGAGGAGGGCTTTAGGCATTGACATGGCCTCGAGAGGGCCAATGCGCCTTTGTCCCCCCATAGGGACACGATCTCACAACTGGCACGGTAGCGGGGGTTTGGACTTTTCCTTGTCCGGAATGCGGGCCACTAGTCCCTACAGGGGACGCGCTTTTACCCCATCTAAAAGAAGGGTTTTTCCAGTACCGACTTGGGATAGCAATCTTTCTTTGCCCCGGCCTCCTGACCCGGAGGTTATCTGAAAGATAAGTATTCCCGAGGTGCTGCACTATGCTTCCGGAAAGGTTTGAGTCTCCTAATGGTTTGAAAGGCTCCTTCATTTATGTGAAAAATAACATAACCTTACTTACAACTTACACTTTTGTTCTTCAAGAATCACTATTCTTTCTATGCAAAGATTGGTTCATTCTGTGACTGCTCTCGACCAACCATGGTAATTAATGGATTATCATGCGGGTTTCAAAAGTCAATCCGGGATTTCGGTTCCGAAGTTCTTGCAGAACCTGCAAGAACAAAAGCGAAGTGGTCAATCAAATTTGAAATGTAGATGAAAACGGGCTAAGCATAGCCAAAGCTCGGGTTGGAACTTCTTCAGGAATGGGTGCAGCAGTTTTTGGCTCGAAGTACCAGGCATCAGGACGCATCCGGACGACTTGACGATGGAAGCTTGTCGTGGTGTTCTATCATGCTCTAAAGTGCAGGTTCTGCAAGAACCGGGCTATGCCCACTTTCTCACTATCCGAACCTCTTAGCATATGTCTCAAATTAGAGGTTATGTTAATAAGGTCACTCTTCACTTATGTAAACATAACCTCCAGGGGCGCATGGCACATATGGAATAAGGCGTTTTTTACGAATGATCGGCGGACTTCGATGATTGCATTTTTTGAGCGTTGATGGAAGCGAATGCTGTCTAGGAGAAGACTCTAAATCCTGGAGGGAACAGGAAACCCCACGGGTGGATGGTCTATGGCCAGATACTGACTGAGACTGATTCGGCCACGATCTGGAAGGCGATGGTTCTGAAAGAACTTCGATCCGACGGGTTTCTTCTCCAGTGGAATGGCAGGATGGGAGTCGTTGTTTGGGGATTAACTACCAGGAGGAAGCTTTCTATTACCGTACAAATAAAACAACAGTCACCCGGGCAGCCGAAGCTGTAGGTGACTGGAAGTTAAACCAGCGCGATCCGGCTGCCCTTTTCCTTCACCCATTTTTCTCTTTCATCCGCTCAGAGCTTTTCATTTGTCTTTTTTTATTGACTTCTTTTCTTCTTTTGCTCCGTCGCTTCTTCGCTCCTAAAGTCCGCTCGCTCGTCTTCATCTTCACGCTCCTCGCGCCTAAAGTCGCTTCTTCGCTCCGCTCCCGCTCTTCGCGCCTTCGGAACCTTTTTTTTAATGATCAAAGTGCTTTCCCCGGACCGACAACTCGGTTGTTCAGTACTGTTAACTATTATAGGAGGATGCCGTCCCCCTGGGATGGGACTACCAGTAGCTTCGTTCGGTTGTTGAATATCGTGCAAGTTAGGTTGTGGTTGTATTGTCTGCAAGCGGAACTATGGCGCTGTAGGTGTGTGTTTGTTGACCATGCACTTGTCGTGTAATTAAGTATTACTGATAGAGGTGGTGATTGATCTCAATGCTAATGGAACAAGGCTTTGGGGCTTCAGTGATAGCTGAACTAACCATATGGGCCGCCCAAAACCTGGAGCTTTCAATCGGAAATCAACGTCGGATCCCGGTTATCTGAGCGGATTGAAGGGGAGGATCACGAAACAAGGTATTGAAAATACGCTTGCGCGAAGGCGCGACGGAGCGATGAAGATGAAGATGAAGGAAGGCGCGCAGCGAATCAATCAGAATGGAGACAAGGCGCGGAAGCGGTGAATATATGAGGCGCGAGGAGCGTGAAGATGAAGATGAAGACGAGCGGGGATGAAACGAAGAATGAAAGAACATTTCATTTTATTTATTTAATCAGAAGAAGGCGCGAGGAGCGTGAAGATTAAGATGAAGACGCGACGGAGCGAAGAAGCGACGGAGCGGCAAGAAACGCAGAAAAGAAGAATAACAGAACCGAAAGATTCGAGCGCATCGCACTGCCGCATAAACAATTAATCCGCGGATGAGCAACCTTTTATTGAAAGGAATAGTGAAAAGCCATGTAACTTGGAACGGAATAGTAAGCTTACTTACGTTGTTTAGTAAGACCACTTTACTTTGGTAATAAAAATTATATTATAATATAGGCATGGTTCCGAAATAGAAGGTTTCTTTTGTTCTGCAAGAAAGAAGCCAACTTTTCATCGTTTCTTTGACTTCGTAACATTCATCTTCGCTCCTAAGCGCTAAGCGCCGTCGCGCGTTTCTTTGACTTCGTAACGTTTCTTGCAGAACATGAATCGTTGATGAATCTTCATCTTCATCTTCATCGCTCCCGCTCGTAAACGCTCCTAACTAAGCGCCTAAAGGCGCCCCCGCTCACTCGCGCCTTTGGTTATCATAAGGCGCGAGGAGCGTGAAGATTAAGATGAAGACGAGCGAGCGGAAAAGTTATGAAAAAAAGAAGCGAGTTTACGAGCGGGAGCATAAGGGAGCGTTTATGAGCAGAAGCGACGGAGCGATAAATTAAATAAACGTTATGTTTACATAAAGTCAAAGTAAAGTAAATCATTACGAAGAATGACGTACGTTGTCCCCTCCTCTCTGCTCTGGTAACCCGCCGCCAGTCATATAGAGCGCTCTGCCCGCCACCGCATATGTAGAAAAAGAGGGAGCGGGGAAGGATGCCATTTGACTTTGGCACATGAGTGGCGGGTTTGGCTAGGTAACATAATGGAAATGTATGGGACTGCAAATCCTGGAATGACGGTTCGACCCCGTCCTTGGCCTCGGGGAGTGGCGAGCAGCACTCCACTTTCCTCTTTTAAAGAAATAAAAAGATCTTCGAAGGAGCTGAAAAACTCCCCTATCTCTTAGGTAGCGTACTTTACTAGTGACCCGGCCCCGGGTTGTTGATTCTGGACTGGAACAACAAACCATGTTAAACGGAGTTCTTGCAGAACCTTCCTCGCATGGTACTTAAACGGAGACGGTTCGAGCTTACCCAGGTCAGCCCTTCTCTATGGAAGCCATTATGTAAACATAACCTAACATTCTAACGAATGCCTCTTATCTGTTTCTCGTCGTATGTTTACATAATTAAGCTTTTCATTCTTACCGGTTTCGCTGTTCAGGTTACGAAGTAACTGCAAGAACTTGCGGAGCGGGGGACTTTATACACTAAAAGATTCATTCATTCTGAACTGGTCATTGCTGCTTTTCAACTTTGTTTGATTTTAAACCAGTTCACTCGACTTAGCAGCCACCTTACTAACAGTTAGTTGTTTATAATGGACAACAAATTCAGCTGCGTTCCTTCGGGCTCCGTTTACTGCGGGACGGCGTTCTGTAAAGTTTAATCTTCTTCTGAATCTTCATTGACTTCGTAACATGAAGATGAATTGACTTCGTAACATTAAGATGAATCTTGACTCCGCTCCCGCTCACTCGCGCCTTCATTTACTGCGTAACCCGCTCGTTCGCCCCTTCTGCTCGTCGCGCCTTCATTGACTTCGTAACATGAAGATGAATTGACTTCGTAACATGAAGATGAATTTCTTGCTCCCGCTCATAAATTCGCGCCTTCGTTATCCGCTGGATAACGTTGATTAGCGCTACGCGCCTTCGCTCCGTCGCTTCTGCTCCCTCGCGCCTTATCTTCAAGATAAGTTTCTTTCATTTATCCGCTGTCCGCTCCCGCTCGTCTTCATCTTCACGCTCGTCTTCATCTTAATCTTCACGCTCGTCTTCATCCTCCGCTTCCGCGCCTTTACTTCGTTCTTCAAGAATTGGATAACCTCAGAACCTGTGCGAAAACTCAATTATTTTCGCTCATTCAGCTTAAGCTGATTGCTTATGTAGCTTAATCATGACTCTGGAACCAACTAGCAGTTGATTTGATGGAAGCGGCTAAATCGGAACAGTGGCATGGCAACAGGGAGGCTTCACCCGATCCAGTGGATCACTATAGAAGATTCTAGAAGCAAGCTACCTTCTGGCTGTGCAATCTTATCCCAATTCCTTCGCGCTAGCTTAGTAAGCTAGCTTGGTAAGCTAAGCAAGCCTGGTTCTCCGGGCATTATGGTAGGACGTGGATCGATCATGACGAGAATGGACTTCTCCGTAATGTAATGGTTTAGTCTGGGTCTCGACCAACCAGACGAAGGAGATATTCATTCCATGAAGGTTCCGAAGGCGCGACTCTAGGAGCGAAGTCACGGCTTTCTTTCAGAACGTGTGTTCTCTCTCCTGGTCGGGTCGGAGGCGAAGACTGGCAAAGTGAATCATTCAGCGTTAGTTCATAGAAAGGAAGGCGTCGCCCAGTGGCGTTGATGGACTTGGATGCTGGGGAGATCCATAGATTTGGATAGAGTCTCGCTCATAGAAGAAGAGTACGCGCGCTAGCTTCAATACAGGTTACGAAGTAACTGCAAGAACTCCGGCTTTTCCGCGCGCACGGAGGCTTTTCAGCGCACGCGGAGGCTTCCGCAGTGAATCGGATCAGTTCGGGTCCCTGTCCCTACCAATTCCGATCAACAACTTGGAGGTATGGCTGAGTGGCTTAAGGCATTGGTTTGCTAAATCGACATACAAGAAGATTGTATCATGGGTTCGAATCCCATTTCCTCCGGCACGGAAAACGGGCGGGCGAAACGAAATGACGTGAGATAAAACTTGGAACCCGGAGGATTACTTGACTTAGTGATTGAGCGGAGAGCCACTTTTTTATTGCAGAACGTCTATTTTTTTTTCCAATTACGAAGTGACTTTACTCGCTACGCGCCTTTGTTGATTAGCTTCTGAGAAATCAGAACCTTTGGAACCTGGCCGGCTCTCGGTTCTTGAGCAAGCTCCTCGCGGGTAGGGCGCTATTTTATGTATGAAGAAAATATACTTTAGGAAAGTGGTTCAGGTAGCTCAGCTGGTTAGAGCAAAGGACTGAAAATCCTTGTGTCAGTGGTTCGAATCCACTTCTAAGCAGGAAACGTAGCCGAGAGCGAGCCTAGTTGTTTTTAAATGAAAGTGAATGGAGGGGCGACGGAGAGGAGAGGAGCGGGTCACGAAGAAGAAAACATAAGGATAACTTCTCGCGTCCCAGCTTCATACTGAGCGCCTCGCGCGCTCCGGCTTTTCAGCCTCCGCAGGGTGAGACGAGGTGTAGCGCAGTCTGGTCAGCGCATCTGTTTTGGGTACAGAGGGCCATAGGTTCGAATCCTGTCACCTTGATGTTCAGTCAGCTATTCAAAAATGAATTACGACTAAGTAAACTTACTAGCCTAAAAACTCTTTTATCGTTATTGTTATTAATCTTATTCTTAAATTCTTAACCAGGGTAACGCGAAGTGTTAGGTAAAGAACGATAAATGATGTTCAGCTAACGAAACTCTTTCAAGAAATGAAATACTTTTAGGGATGAGGCGCGAGGAGCGTTCAGATTAAGATGAAGACGAGCGTTCAGATTAAGATGAAGACGCGAGTGAGCGAGTGCGGAGTTGTCTTTATCCGGCTGGGAGTTTACTATTTACAATACCTTGCCTGTGGGACTGCTGCCTGCCCTGCTTCCCAGGCATCTACTTATCATGCACTAAGGAGAGAAAACCAGCAATTTGATAACATTCTATCAATGAATGATAAGCATCAGCAAATTAAATTAAACTGAGGCGCGAGTGAGCGGGTTCGACGGCGCGACTTTAGGAGCTGCATATCTCTATAACATTTCTGCTTGAAAAAGATCATGAGTTAACAAGACACAGTTCTTGCAGTTCTTTCAGAACCGAAAATCTTGTTCTTCAATCATTCTAGGCAGCTCAGTTAATCTGTAAATATCTTAGAAATTCTCTTATAAACAAAGAGAGGTGATGCTAATCACTGAGGTTATCCAGCGGATAAACGAAGGTGATGCTAATCACTGAGGTTATCCAGCGGATAAACGAAGGTGATGCTAATCACTGATTTATCAGAAGAACAGTTCTTAATTTTAATCAGAAGAACAGATCCAGAAAACCATGGAGAAAGAAAGAGAGTATCGCATCTATAATAGATATAGAGACAGTCTCCAGACAGAGAATAAGATGCCAGTAAATCCATCTGGTCCCGGGACGCTATCCGCCGACAAGGTCACAAAGTGAATTGATCAGATAGAGTGGAAAGCAACATGTTGTTATCCTCCTCAGTCACCCGTGATGGAATATAAGCCATTCAGTTATTTCTTCATTCGCATATTGTGAATTGACTTCGTTTCTTCTCCCGCTCACTCGCCCCTCAGAACCTGCTAGAAAAGAGTTGAATAGTAAGAAGAGCATGTCCGGATCAGTCACTTCGCTGCGCGCCTTGCTCATCATTAATCTTTACTTCGTAACCTTCGTAACCTTCGGATAACCTTCGGATAACCTTCGGAACCTCTTTCTATTATGCGCGTTGTCGCCAGAAATTTTATTTCTTTAAGATGTCTAAGTGTTTTCTTGCCAAGGGAAGGGTACAGTTCATGATTGTGCTGGCACTTGCACTTGAGGACTTCATCCTCACCTCAGCTTGATATATCTTTTTTTTTTAACTCCATTATTTAATTTCTTCGCTCGTAAACTCGCCCCCGCTCGCTCGTCTTCATCTTAATCTTCACGCTCGTCTTCATCTTAATCTTCACGCTCGTCTTCATCTTCATCTTCACGCTCGTCGCGCCTTTATTTCTTTTTTTTTTTTCTTTTTTTTTTATTTCTTTCGCTCCCGCTCCGTCGCTTCGCTCCGTCGCGTCTTCATCTTCACGCTCGTCTTCATCTTAATATATTCACCGCTTCCGCGCCTTCGGTTATGAAATAAAGAACAGAAGAAGAAATTGAATCAGAAGAAGAAAGAAGATTAAAATGAATGAAAGAAAATAATAAAACATAAAAGAGAGGCTAAGCACCGGCCGAGCATGGACCGGAATAGATCAGCTATTATCAATCAGGATGTCGAGTCCACATCTCCTGAAACCGGAAAGGTCGAGGTTCTGAGGTTATCCAGCGGATAAAGAGCAGCTGAGGGGCGAGTGAGCGGGTTACGAAGTGAAGATTCATCTTAATGTTACGAAGTCAATTCAGATTCATGTTACGAAGTCATCTTCAGATTCAGAAGGCGCGCAGCGACTCAAATGCTCAACTTTGGTAATAGGGAAGACATGGAGCCCATTAGTGGAGTAGAGGACGCGATCCAGTCTTGCCCATTTACATGATCCTCCTTCGCTCCGTCGCGTCTTCATCTTAATCTTCACGCTCCTCGCGCCTGGTATATTTGCTACGCAACCTTGATATCCCGCATCAAAGCAATTAATTGTTTATTAAAAAAATAAATGTGAGGTATCAAGTCTTTCTCAGAGAAGAGCACTGAGTTGAAGTCTCCACCGCAGGTTAAGAATGAATGATGTAGAAAAAGAATATAAACCACAGAGAGCGTCGAAGCAAGTAATCGCACTTGACATATAAAAATGTAAGGTATACATCTGGAAAACCTTCGGTTACCTAGTGAACATGTAAGAAACGCTTCGCCCCTTTTGCTCGTCGCTTCGCCTCCCGCTCCGTCGCGCCGTCGCGCCAAATGCAACTTCAGAACCATTAGTGATGTCATTTTGCATCCCCACATTTCAGAGGAGTCAATCATCGGCTCTTGAATAGCAACAATAGAAATGGAATGGGATTGGATAAGCTACCTCCACTGGAGACCTTTGGTCCCCTGTTGTTCCAGATCAGGTTCTGCAATCACGAAGTTAAGTAAGTTCGGAAGTGGAAGTTTCAGTTCGGGAATTTACTTTACCTAACACTTCGCGTTACCCTGGGAGGGCTGTTTTGTTGATGCTTTCCTTGAATGAAGAAGAACAGAGATAGCAGGAGGTCACGTAGATCTTCTATTTCGCCGCTTTGATTACTCCTGACTTCATGGTCTTGGAGAGTTTGCTTCTACACGGAAACGAAGACCTTCGAAAACATTAGACAGGGAAGAAAGGGGAGAAAGTCAAGTCTAAGCGCCATATGGCACGAAAAGGAAATCCTATTTCGGTAAGACTTGATCTGAATCGTAGTTCAGATCCAAGTCGGTTCAGTGAGGGCGACCGCGAAAGTCACCGAATGGGTCCGTCTTTTCCCGTCCTGACTAAATAAAGTGGGAATCCGGGACGAACACGACTTCTTCTAACGCTAGAAGACCACAGGAAGACACCCGGGACAAGAGCATGTCGTGAAAGAAGCACACTGGTTTGCTTCGACCGTGTCTCCGGGGCACAGTTGAATGTAGATATCATGAACGAACAGGATACCAGGCCGAGAAACCCGGGCAACCACTCCCCTAATGTGCCGATCGCTAGCGCATCCAGGGCCCCGGCGCCCAGCTCCGCTGGAGAGGCCGTCACTGATCTGGGTTTTTTCTTCTAGGATAGACTGACTTATTCTGCGAACGCCTAGCCCCAGGTTACGAAGTCAAGAATTAATCAGGAGCGAGTGAGCGGGCGCGAGTTTACGAGCGGACTTTAGGCGCGAGTGAGCGGGAGCAAAAAGTGGATAAGAATAACATAAAAAAAGTGCTAAGTTCAGATCAGTGAATAAACCGAAAGAAGAGACGTTTCTCGCTCGGCGCCGCACTATGCTCCGCTTATAAAAATGATTCGGTGGAACCGGTGAACAGATTTCCTAGCAGCGAGGGAATCTGGGACAGAGGGCTCGTAGTACCCGCTAGCGCAGCTATTCAGTGGAAGGGAAGGAGCCTAAACCCTTATTTTTTTTTAGAAACAAAAGCAGTACAACTCGGATGAGACTAAGCAGCTACCGTTCCGACGCGCCCCTGATGATTAAGACCGAACTCTAAAATGGAGCCTAGTTGAATTGAAGCTGTCATTAAAATCATAGAATGGAAAAAAAGAAAATGGGCGGGATATGGATGCAAAAATGGATGGGGAGTCTCGCTCAGTAAAGAGACTTTTAGGTTCTGATTTCTCAGAATGAATTTACTCCGTTTTTATCTAAAGATAACAACCCGCTCACTCGCCCCTCAGCTGTCCATTTCTTATTCATTCAGGGCGCCCGGACTTGGCAGTGCTCCTTTCTCAAACCAGAACAACTCTGAACGTTAGGCGCTTAGGAGCGGGAGCGGGAGCGAAGCGACGCGCGACTCCAGGCGCTTAGGAGCAGAAGCGAGTGAGCGGGAGCGGATAAAAACGTGATAGGCTTAAGCTAAGCCTATCACGAGCAGCGTCGCTGCTTGATCGGCGGGGAGGAGCATCTCTATGGGGCAAGGTTGTTTTCAAGCGCTTTTACTTCGTAACCACCGGGTTTGAGAGCCGTGTGATAGGTGACTATCCTGCACGGTTCGGAGAGCACTTGTATGTAGTCTGCGCTGGTGAATGGAAGCCCCCGCAAGAAAGAAGCGGCTCTTCCCACGTTCCATTGACTCTATTTATTATTATGGTAAAATGGTGTATCAAGATGTCAATCTGAGATCTTATTTCGGTTCAATACGTCCACCTACGATAAGTTCCTTTGGCTTTCGTCTCGGTAGGTGTATTATTCTACATTTTCCCAAAAGGACATTCATTCATTTCTTTCTTCCCCGTCGACCACTACGACTAAAACGACGCGACAAATCAAGACCCGGAAAGGAGAAGGGCCGGTGGTGGGCATTTGGGAAAGTCGAGCCAATCGGGTGTCTTCAAAAAAGCGCGGTTCTGAGGCGCGACTTTAGGAGCAGGAGCGAAGTGAGAGGTTCCGAAGGAACTGAAATAAAGTCGATCAGGCTCGACGACCGGGAGAAGCAAAACGAAATCCGGATTTGGCCGAAAAAGATGCAACGCTATGGATACCATGACCGATCACCATCGATAAAGAAGAATCTTTCTAAATCACTTCGGGTCAGCGGGGCCTTCAAGCATCCGAAAACCGCCGGGGTTGTAAATGACATAGCCTTCCTGATAGAAGACTCCTTCAGAAAAACGAAGTTATTCAAGTTCTTTTTACCAAAGAACTCTGACGGCCCGACGAGTAATCTACTAAAGAGGACCCTCCCCGCTGTGCGCCCCTCCTTTAATTATTTGGTCATGCAATACTTTTTTAATACAAAGAACAAAATGAATTTCGACCCCGTCGTAGTTCTCAATCATTTTGTGGCACCGGGCGTGGCTGAACCATCTACGATGGGGGGAGCTAAGGGAGGAAGCTTAGATAAGAGAATACGCTCTCGTATCGGTTTTTTTGTAGAAAGCTCGACCTGCGATAAAAAGTGTTTGGCCCAAGCCAAAAAGAGGTTGATCCACTTCATTCGCGAAGCGAATGATCTTCGCTTCGCGGGAACAACAAAAACAACCATCTCGCTCTTTCCTTTCTTCGGTGCTACCTTTTTCTTTACAAGGGATGGGGTTGGGGTGTATAATAACCTCTTTTTTGAGGATGCCCGGGAACAACTCCTAGGTCAATTAAGTCAAAAATGTTGGAATCTCATGGGTAAGGATAAGGCGCTTGCGGAATTGATAGAGAAATTCATAGACCTAGGTGGGATAGGAGAATTGAACAAGGGAATAGAGATGATGATAGAGATCATACTTAGAAACAGAAGAATTCCGTACGGGTACAATTCTTATTTGAACGAAGTGCAAAAAATGCGATCTTTTTTGTCTAATAGAACACACACCGCAAGCGCCTTAATTGAGTCGGTAAAGATAAAATCTGTTTATCAAAGTGCTTCTCTGATTGCTCAAGACATCTCTTTTCAACCGAGGAACAATTCATTTCGTTCCATTTTTAGTAACATAGTGAAGGATATTCCATTAATAATGCCAAAAGGGGTGGAGGGGATACGTATTTGTTGTTCAGGTCGATCAGAAGGTGCGGAAATAGCTAGAACGGAATGCGGAAAGTATGGAAAAACATCTCGTAATGTATTTAACCAGAAAATCGATTATGCTCCTGCGGAAGTATCTACTCGTTACGGAATCTCAGGTGTCAAAGTGCGGATCTCATATAGTCAAAAAAAGAAGGGGCGTGCTATATCCGAAACGTACGAAATTTCGTAAATATCGTAAAGGCAGATGTAGTAGGCGTGTTTTTACGGATGGTACACAACTTGGTTTTGGAAGATATGGCACCAAAAGTTGTAGAGCTGGTCGTCTTTCATATCGAGCCATTGAAGCAGCGCGTCGGGCTATAATCGGACAATTCCATCGTGCTATGAGCGGACAATCACAAAGAAATGGTAAGATATGGGTAAGAGTTCTCGCAGATCTTCCTATTACGGGGAAACCTACAGAAGTGAGAATGGGAAGAGGAAAAGGAAATCCTACGGGTTGGATTGCTCGTGTGTCCACGGGACAAATCCCATTTGAAATGGATGGTGTGAGTTTGTCAAATGCTCGACAAGCCGCTACATTAGCAGCGCATAAACCATGTTCGTCAACCAAGTTTGTTCGATGGTCGTAATTGGTTAGTGGGAAAAAAGCGGGCCGGGACTTCAAATTATTTTGCGAATTCTTCATTCGCATATTATGAATTGACTTCGTAACGTGACCTCAGAACCTGAACAACGGAAGTGGAAAGAAAGGTTCTGCAATAAAAAGATTTTTAATCGCCGAAATTGTACGAAATCTTGTTCCAGGCGTACGACCCGGAGACGTCACGGTTTACATCTTCCGGCCCAGTAAAGTAACAGTAGAAGAATAAGAAAGAGAAGAGCTAAGATTTAGGAAAGGAAGTTTGTTCCATTTAAAAAATTTAAGATTCTTTTTTTGTTTTTTAATTCTTCATTCATCTTCATCTGAATTGACTTCGTAACCAGAACATTCGGTTCTAAAATCATTGCTCTCTGTGAACATACCAATATAGCGAGCGTACCTAACGATGACTTTCGTAAGTAGTGGGAACCAGGACTATAAACAGGCCCCTGCTGTGTAAGCCGGGAGTACTGCACCCTCTGCAAGGATAGAGGTTGTTCCTCTCGGACCTTGCTTGACCAATCCGAAAGACAAAAGCATTTGCGTACTAGGGAGAGTTTCATTCTTTCTTTTACTTCTAAACTTTTCTTTTGTTTTACTTTATAATCATTGACTTCTTTGACTTCGTAACGTTTCATCGTTTCTTTTATGTGAAAAATAACATAACCTTCGCTCCGTCGCTTCTTCGCTCCGCTCCCGCCGCTCGCTCGTCTTCATCTTCACGCTCGTCGCGCCTCAGTTCTTTATTCGCTTCGCCCCTTCGGAACCTTCGGACTTCGTACCAGGCATCACCTTCGGTGATTAGCATCACCTTCGTTCTTTCTTGCCGAACCAAACCGTTCAGCATTCATTGAGTTATAAGTTCAGATTGAGCTGGGAAATAAGAAAGACCAAAGCATATCCATTAGCGGATCGAGATCGGGAAACGGAACCAAGCTCAGATAAAGGTGCCAGCTGCTAAGGTAAGGAAAGCCTCTTCTTACAGAAAGAATACGAGTGTTTATTAATAGCTATATACAGATGCAACAGGAGCGGGCCGGCATCGGAATAGACAGTAACAGAGGCAGGGGCGGGCCAGCTTATTCGGCGCAATCGGTTTAGCATCACCAGCATTCATGTCAGATCGATACCGACAAAAGCGAGACGTGTTATAGATAAGGCGCGAGTGAGCGGGAGCGAACAAAAAAATGATTTAAGAACCAAATGGATTCGCATGGATTGCGCGGAACTAGATAAAGATGCAGCCTCTAGAGATGAGATTCCATTCGATCCGAAGCTCTCTCTATCGACGGCATAGAAGATCAGATCAACGAGTTATGTTATGGTGTAAGCCCTGACTTCGTCACCTAATCCAAGCAATACAAGGCGCTTGCGTACCGCCATTCCCTCCTAGCTTCGGATGCCAGTTCAGATTGAGATAAGGTTTCCCGGTTGCATTGGTTAGTACCGCATCATCGTTCCTTAGGAACCTTCATATTTCACTTTTTTTTAACCACACACTACGAAGATTCAGGCGCGACGAGCGTGAAGATGAAGACGAGGGTGAATATTAAGATGAAGGCGCGGAAGCGGTTCATATATTAAGATGAAGGCGCGACGAGCGTGAAGATGAAGGCGCGGAAGCGATTCATATATTAAGATGAAGGCGCGGAAGCGGTTCATATATTAAGATGAAGGCGCGAGTGAGCGGGCGCGACATTAGGAGCGTTTACGAGCGGGCGCTTAGGAGCGTGCGAATGAGCAGAAGCGACGGAGCGAAGTAAAGAATACGTTCTTGAAGAACGTTCTGAAAGAAAGAAAAGTCAAAATAAAAGTAAGGAAAGATTAAAAAAAAGAATTAACCATTTTTTTCTCGATTATTATATGATTCTTTCTTAACTTTAATATATATTCTTTCTTAACTTTCATATATAAATAAAATAATATATAGAAAGAAAAAGACCATAAATTACTTGTCAATGATACCAAAGATTATGTTTACATAATGGAATTGGGATATAGATTTCATATAATGAAATAGAGCCGTTCATGCGGAACCTTATAAGCATGGAACGGAGCCACTACGAAGAAGTTCGGGAGTTACAAAAGTTACGAAGTCAATGAATTCGGACTCTGTTCGTGGGTTGAGAACGGGAGTTGCACTTTATGAGATCGAATCACCCGTAGTTCCTCAGTAGCTCAGTGGTAGAGCGGTTGGCTTTTAACTGACTGTAGGTTTGGGGAGATTTTATGTTTTCTGAATGAAAGTTACGAAGTCAATTATTATAATAGGTGTGAAGTGTGTGAAGTGTAAGGTGTGAAGTGTAAGGTGTGAAGTGTGTGAAGTGTGTGAAGTGTAAGGTGTAAGGTGTAAGGTGTGAGGTGTGAGGTGTAAGGTGTAAGGTGTAAGGTGTATGTGTTATGTGTTATGTGTTATGTCTTATGTATACTATTATATGTGTCTTTTTCAATACTGTATTATTATAATAGGTGTGAAGTGTGTGAAGTGTAAGGTGTGAAGTGTAAGGTGTATTTTAATATCTGTAGCTAATGCCGCTGCCGTCTACACCACCTTTTGTGGCCCTTGATATGCGACTCCCTACGAGCCCACTCATTGTAAAACTCCAATCATGTGGAATCATAAAAGTAATTCCGAAATCCAATCATCTTCAATCAATTAATTCAGGTTATAGAAAAATAATTTTACGTGCATAAACCTCCACATCGAGTGACCTCGTTCTCATCCTATATTTTCTATGTTAGGAAAAGGAGATCTATAAATGTTTTTGCATAAGCTTAATAGCTAGCGACACAATAAATTCACATTTAATTGGCCCTACTTTTAGGCTTACCATCTTTTTTGTTTTTTGGGTGCTTATCTACCATTCACCAAAAAGGCCTTTAAATGGATATTCTGTGGCCGTCAAGGCAAATCACACCACCATGTTTTTATTTAAGTTCATTAAAAAAATATCTGTTCATTATTTTTCTAGTGTGATGTTTATAATGAAATCCATGAATACATTCAATGACATAGCGAACTATGAAGAGATCATAATATGGTGATCACTAGTTCTTACACATTAATTCTAAATATTCCTATTTGATGGATAGTCGAGATGGACATCAATATAGCTAGATAGAATAGACTAATTCATCCGACTTATATGATAAGTATATCTAATCATGTGGTTATAAGTGTAACAACACTAAGGAGAAATAGTGAATGCTCTTTGGAAAAAGAGTTTACTGAATTGATCCAAAGAATCCCTGAAAGGTATTATAACTAAATATCAACCAGGTTCATTCATGTCATAGATGTGTAAGTGATCCATTGACTCTAGACACCAAGGGCATCTCGTGGATGGACGACTACATTTTGACTATGACTTGTGACTATATAATCACTAGCTTGAAACAAGTCATGTCTTGTATGTAGGAAGAAGCCCACAAAGGTGATTGAGTGGTCATGATGGGATGATCCATCCTCAGTATAAGAGGAGGCTTCCTCATGGAAAATGATGCAGCAGATCCCTGACTAGGGTAGTGAGAATATTGGAGAAGGTGTCCTCCAATGATCTGTGTTATGTATCATTACTAATCAAAAGATGATCAACCATACCCCCAGTCATTCATGAGTCACATGGATAAAGTATTATCCATATACAGTAACCAATGATGGTAAAGGTCCTATGACAGAGTTAAAGTACTACGTGGTATCTTTTAGAGCACAAGGTGTAGCTTGGCACCCCACGAACTGGAAATTGAACCTATTGATTGTGTTAAATTGATCCTTATTTAATTATTCAATATGATGATATAGTTAACGAATATGATTGGCTAATGGTTGTTATTGGGCCACCAAAGTTATAAACTATAATGATACATGGGCCTATATGATCGCATGCATAAGACCATAGGGCCATTAGTAAATATATTTTACTTCATGGGTTTTTTAAAAAATATTGAGTAAAATACAAAACAGTCAAATGGGAATCTATTTTAGACCCCTAGCCAGCTAGAACTTTATGCACCCCCTTTTTCCATTTTGTGCGCTTATCCACTTAGGCAAGGAGATAATATGCATGGTGAGAAGACCTTAAAGATTTTCACAAAAAAAATGAAGAAAAAGTGGAGATTGTAAGAATTGGTGGCCTAAAGAGCCAATCAAAGTACATTCTTGAGTTTATAGTTAATTCTATCGAGACTCTTGTTTTCATTATTTCTATATTGTACATATATGATTAATGAAGTCCCAGGTAATGTCCATATGTTTGAGTGAATTATGAAGAGTTCATAATTTAGGGATCACTAGACTCAAAGGACATTAACCTAAACAATCCCATTCGAAGGAAGTCTAGTAAGGGACACTAGATATTCCGGAAAGAGTGGTGACATCTTTCATGATCACTTGGATGATGATAATGGCCGTTCCCAATAGCCATTTGTGTGATGACACTAATGATGGATGTCAGGTGCTTCTTGGTAAGAAGAAGTTCACTGTATTGATCCGTATGAATCACCTGGATGGTTAAACATCTAAGTCAACCAGGAAGATTCATGTTGTCATAGTATCAATGGTCCTTTGACCTAAGGTATCAAAGATATCTTGTGGTACGAAAGTTGTGCTTTGATCATGTTGACAAAGGCTTCTATTTAGAGGCCCGGTATAAATATGATTGGGCACTTCTAGAGTATCATGGAGGTAATTGAATAGCCGATTAGGAATCATTCAACTCGATGAATAGAAGTTATGGTCTTACTAATAGATTGCAGTGAATCTCTGGCCAGAGTAATAAAGGAGATTCCAATGATGTGATTCATTGGAGATCTCTTATGCAATCATATTAAAATTGATTCATATGATTGGGATTTGACTGAACCACCATATCCCAGATATCAATCATGAGATCATTAATGAATGAAGGACTATATTGATATGGTATTGATAACAGAAAGGTTTTCATGAAGCAAAATGCATGGATGAAATTCATTTGTCTTCTAGGCTAATGCAAGTGAAGCTTGTCCTTATGGCATGGCAGGAGACTCAACTAACCAATTAGGTTAAATTGGTCAAGGTCAATTAAATTATAAGTGAGTTATGAATTTAATTGACTGGTAAAGTTGATTGGATGATCATCAACTATTAGAGTCATTAAACTAGAATGAGAAGTGAACCTATAGGGTCACACACATAAGACCTTATGAGGTGAAGTTATAATTAATTGATGGCATAATGGAAATTAATGCCAAAGGACATGTGGAGAGCCCTATTTAAGGAAATGTGGGCCCTGGGCACAAGCAACCAACTCCAGGTCGAATTTGGTTCTCTCTCTCATCTTTTCTCATCCCCTTCCTCTCCTACTCACTTGGAATTGGAAGAATTCCAAAGAGCATGCAAAGGAGAACAAGGAGGGGTCAAAGAGAAGGATCTGTGAGAGCACCAGTGAACTCACCTCCAAGGGAAGATCGTGTGGATACCGGTAGAGGCCAAACACAAGGGAGGCTCAAAAGTCCATCATCTTCTTCAAGAGGAAAGCTTCTTAGATCAACTTCAACCATTTCATCATTACCAATGGCAATGGTATGTTATTTATTTGCTTTATGATGGAAATGTGTTTCATACAATCATACTATGAATAGATGATTGTAATCCAGTTGAGTTTGAGGTTCAAGAAAAAGTTTCAAACCCCTAGAACTCATAAGAGAATCATAGAACGCTTCCGCTTAAGTCACGTTTTTGACCAAGTTAGATATCAGAATTCTTTCAAAATGGTATCAGAGCATGAAAGTAGACATCACAAGCTTTCCAAAACATCCAAGATCATCAAATTTGGATTAAAATTGGAGGAGTTATGATCATTTGAATTGTTGTGGCAAAAATGGCGCGCTTGGCGCGCGCTGTGACCTGGGCGCGCGCTGCGGCGCTTCGCGCGCACGCTGGCGCGCTGCGCTGGCGCTGGCGCTGCGCCAAGTGGTGCGCATGCGATGCGCAAGGTAACCGCCAAGGTGGCGGTTACCGCGACGATGTCATAAGATAACACGCCGCTAGTGGGCCCGCACGCCCAATAAAAAAAAACCATTTTTTTTTTAAATTTTAAAGGGACGTGGGCCCCACCGGTTATATTAAAATAACCTCCACCATGCCACGTCATGTCCGCGTGGATGACGGTCATTCGCGGACAATGACGTGGCATGGTGCCACATGGACAGATGATGTGGACGGTGCCACATCATCGAAACCCTAAATTTCAAAAAAAAAAAAAGAAGGGGAATGTTCTTCCCCAAATTGGGGATTCGATCCCCGATCAAGATTGATCGTTAATATTTTTATTTTTTTTTGTTTTGTTTTGTTTTGATTAATCCTTTTGAAGGATTAGTCGATTGAATCTGATTCAATCGATGAAATCAAAAAAAAAAAAATAATGGATCGCGGGATTAAAATCCCGCGATTTATGTTCTTCCATCCGGAAGAACATTGACGGCGGATCGAATGACCCCCCAAAAAAAAAAAAAAAAAAAAGGGGTTTCAATCCATTAAATCGTTAATGGATTGAGAATCGAAAAAGGAGAGAATGTTTTGTTTGGGCGAATCGCGGGACAAAATCCCGCGATTCAGTACTCCCGTACACAAAAATGAAAAATCAAAAAAAAAAAAAAAAAAAAAATTTGATTGATTATTTTTGATTTCATTAAGTTGTTAATGAAGATCAAAGCGAATTTTAAAAAAAAAAAAAAATTAATTAAAACACGAGATCGCAGATTTTGAATCTGCGATCGTTAGTGTTCGCGCGGGCCAAGCTGCGCGGTGAGCGCTGGCAGGTGCTGCGTAGCGCGGCGCTGCGCGCAGCGCCAAGCGCTGCGCGCGCCAGCGCGCTGCGCGCAGCGCGCGCGCGCGCGCAGACAGGCCCGCAGCGCGCGCAAGGCGCTGCGCGCGCTGGCGCGCACGCCGCAGGCGCTGAACACGGCGCGCGCGACGCACAGGCACTATGCGCAGCGCACGCCTGCTGGCGCAACTTCGCGCGCGCCGCAGTCGCCCGGCGCGGTGCGTGCAGGCGCTGCGCGCGGTGCGCCGCACGGCACCAGCGACAGGCGCCACAGGCACTGCGCGCGCGCATGCGGCCCAAGCATCGCGGCACAGGCGCTGCATGCGGCACGCGACGGGCACAACACCAAATTAGAAAATTTTAAAATAAATTTTTATGATTTATTGTTTCAATTTTCATGAGATTTTTCATTTGTGACTTCATTGTTAAATGAAAAATGTATTGTTTTAAAATAAATCCCTCAATTTTAAAAATCAATGACTTAAATGCATGATTAACAAATCTTGCATGGTCCTCCTATGTTATAATCAATATTACATCTTGTGCATTGAGGGAATGATTGGAGTTACCCCAAATTCTCTTCCTAAGTGCTTGATGGTAATTATGATTAAGTATGTGATACAAGGCTTAACGATGAGGTAGCATGAATCTGATTGGAGTTACCCCAGGGTTCTTGTGAACTCATCGGAAAGCAAGTAACATGGGTATGTCTTGACTGAAATCGATGGTTGTTTGGAGCTACCCCAGGCCATTCGAAAGTAAGGGACCGAATATGATTGGATGTCATAGGTGTATGAATCTTATGAGATAAGTTCCTCTGGAACATAATGTAATTGTTTGGAGTTACCCCAGATTACATTATGAGAAGGAGGATTCCGATCCCCACGAGAAGATAATCAGAGTCTTCGAGTAGAAAACATACTATTGAGGGTTATGTTTCTTAGTGGGAGAATTAATGATTGAATTGACTATTTTTCTGCCTAATATAAATTTGTATGGTTTTCTCTATGTTTGATAGGATACCATGATGGGCCCTAGTCCTCTACGAGGGATTATGGAATCGCAAAAGTTGACGGGTCCAAATTTCGCTGACTGGCTTCGTAATCTCAGAATCATTCTGAAGAACGAACGCCGTCTCTATGTCCTTGATGAATATGAACCCAAATGCCGCCAGCCGGTGCCCTGATGAAGAACTTATGAAGTTCGAAGATACAAGCTAGATGTTGACATAGTTCAATGTTACATGCTTGGAACCATGTCAAATGAGTTGCAAAGGCAACATGAGGACATGCACCCTCGGACAATGTTGGCTCACTTACGTGAATTATATGCCAAGAATAGCCGAACAGAACGCTATGAACTTGCAAAGAATTTGTTCCGAGCAAGGATGCCCGAGGGGTCTTCGGTAGAAGCTCATGTTCTTAAAATGATCGGACTCATTGAAAGAATGGCTTCTTTGGGTTTCACATTCACTCCGGGACTTGATATCGATCTCATCTTGCAATCACTCCTAAGACTTTCTCCTCTTTTGTTATGCAGTATAACATGGGCAAGTATGAAAATACTCGCTCGGAACTCCTCAATATGCTAAAGGAGGCTGAGGGAAACATCCTATCGGATAAATCCCAGGTTCTTCTTGTTGGTGAGACTAGCAAGAAGAAAAGAAAGCCCAATTCGAACTTTGTAAAGTACAAAGGGAAGAAAGCAAAGAAGGAGAACCTCAAAAAGAGGAAGAATGCTAATGTCTCAAAGGACAAGGGAGAATGTTTCCATTGTGGCATCAAAGGCCATTGGAAACGAAATTGCAAGAAGTATCTTGAAGAGATAGCCACGAAGAAGCATGCCAATGCTTCGGGAGGTAAAATCAATATGATTGATTGTTACTTGTCTTCTTGTGATTGTTCATTGTGGGTAATAGATACCGGATGCACAACTCACATATGTAATGACATGCAGGTGATGACAAGTAAACGCAAGTTAGCGCACGGGGAGATGGTGATGAGGCTTGGCAATGGGGCAAAAGTTGCTGCTATGCATGTGGGAAGAGCCAAGCTATCATTATCTCCTGATTTCTCGTTTTTCATAGATGACTGTTATTATGCTCCCGATATCGTATCGAACATCATTTCAGTTTCATGTCTAGACCTTGCTGGTTTCTGTTTAACCTTTGGAAACAAATGTTGTTTGATTTACTTTCAAAGTAAATTGGTTGCTACAGCTCCTTTAGTGAAAGGGTTGTATCTTCTAGACACGTCGAAAAACGAAATAAATCTAAATGTGACTTCTAAGAGAAGTGAACATGAGGTGAACCCCACTTATCTATGGCATTGTAGATTGGGTCACATTAGCACAAAAAGAGTTCAAAAGTTGCATCAAGACAAAAGGTTGGGTGAGTTTGATTATGAATCATTTGACACCTGCGAACCTTGTCTTATGGGCAAGTTGCCAAAGCAACCTTTCAAAGGAAAGGGAACTCGTGCTAATGACATATTGGAACTAGTACATACTGATGTATGTGGTCCAATGTCCACACAAGCAAGGGGTGGATATTCCTACTTCATCACATTCACGGATGATGTGTCAAGATACGGATATGTCTACTTGATGAGACATAAATCCGAATCCCTTGAAAAGTTTAAGGAATATAAGCTTGAAGTAGAGAAGCAAACCGGGAAAAGTATAAAGACTCTTCGATCCGATCGGGGAGGAGAATACTTAAGTACCGAGTTCACCAACTTCCTAAAGGATAATGGGATCCTTGCGCAACTTACGCCTCCCTATACCCCACAATTGAATGGAGTTTCGGAGCGTCGGAATCGAACTTTGTTAGACATGGTTCGATCCATGATGAGCGCTGCCGAGGCACCACGTTTTCTATGGGGATATGCGCTGGAAACAGCAGCATATTATATCAACATATTGCCTAGCAAATCCGTATCTTCTTCACCTTATGAGATTTGGTGGGAGAAGAAACCAAGTTATAATCATATTAAAATTTGGGGATGCTTGGCTCATGTTAAGAAACATGATCCGAATAAGCTAGAGTCTCGCACTAAAGGTGCATGTTTGTTGGTTATCCTAAGAATTCTTATGGATATTATTTCTATCGTTCTCAAGAGCAAAATGTTTTTGTCTCGAGAAGGGCAATTTTCTTAGAACAAGATTTCATCTTGAATAAGAAAGTTGAAGTAAATTTGAGCTTGAAGAAGCTCAAGACCAACAAACGGAATTGAGATCTTCAGAAGATTCTCAATTGACAGAATATGTTGATCCCGATACGCAAGAACCACGAAGGTCTACAAGGGTGACTAGAATCCCTGATCGATACATTGGACGTATTGATGTAGAGGATGAGGAGTCAATCACCACTATGAGTGGAGATCCCTTGAGCTTTAAAGAAGCTATAAATTGTTCTGATTCCATGAAATGGAAAGAAGCTATGGATTCTGAAATCCAATCCATGTACACCAACCAAGTTTGGAAATTGGTCGACATTCCAAAAGGTAAGACACCCATTGGATGTAAATGGATCTTCAAGAAGAAGATTGGTGTAGATGGATCCGTTGAGACTTATAAGGCCCGGCTAGTTGCGAAAGGGTATCATCAAAGGCAAGGAATTGACTATGACGAAACCTTCTCTCCCGTGGCAATGATTAAGTCGATACGGATACTTCTTGCAATAGCTGCATACTATGATTATGAGGTATGGCAAATGGATGTCAAAACAGCTTTCCTTAATGGAGACCTAGAAGAGGAAGTGTATATGACACAACCTGAAGGTTACACATCCAAGTCCCATCCAAACAAAGTATGTCATTTGCGTAAGTCCATTTATGGACTCAAACAAGCTTCAAGAAGCTGGAACAAGAAATTTGATCATGCGATCAAGACCTTCGACTTCATTCAGAATGGAGATGAACCTTGTGTGTACAAGAAGACTAGTGGGAGCTCCATTACTTTCTTGGTATTATATGTAGATGATATTCTTATCATTGGGAATGATAAAGTGATGTTGAATTCAGTGAAATCATGGTTGTCTAAGAACTTCTCCATGAAAGATCTGGGAGAAGCAACTTATGTATTGGGAATACGGATCTATAGAGATAGATCAAGGAAGTTGCTTGGATTAACACAATCCATGTACATAGACACGATAGTCAAAAGGTTTGGCTTGTCGAATTCCAAAGGCGGTATCTACCAATACGCCATGGAGTTAAATTATCCAAAAGGGATTGTCCAAACAATCCTGAAGAGATAAAAGCATCTGAATCGATTCCTTATGCTTCGGCTATAGGATCGATTATGTATGCCATGTTATGTACACGACCAGATGTAGCATATGCTCTAAGTGTTACGAGCAGGTTTCAATCTAATCCAGGTTTCAAACATTGGATTACAGTCAAGAATATTCTTAAGTATTTGAGAAATACAAAGAATGATTTTCTTGTTTATGGAGGAGGTGAACTCAAAGTTCAAGGATTCACTGACTCTAGCTTCCAGTCTGATCCAGATGACTCTAAGTCAACATCTGGATTCATTTTCATGTTGAATGGAGGAGTTGTTTGTTGGAAGAGTTCCAAACAACCAACAGTCGCTGATTCAACTACGGAAGCGGAGTATATAGCGGCTGTTGAGGCGGCTAAGGAAGCGGTATGGTTAAAGAAATTTGTTTCTGACCTAGGTGTGGTTCCTTCAATAGAAGAACCCATTCCTTTATTGTGTGACAACAATGGGGCGATTGCACAATCAAAGGATCCAAGGTCTGGACCAAGATCAAGACATGTCTTGAGACGCTTCCATCTCATTCGTGAGATCATAGAGAGAAAGGACATAGTCATACAAAAGGTTGACACATCTGACAATGTGGCAGATCCACTTACCAAGCCAATGACGAAGAACGTGCTAGATGAACATAGAAGATCTATGGGTCTCAAATGCAAACCTGATTGGCTTTAGTCCAAGTGGGAGATTGTAAGAATTGGTGGCCTAAAGAGCCAATCAAAGTACATTCTTGAGTTTATAGTTAATTCTATCGAGACTCTTGTTTTCATTATTTCTATATTGTACATATATGATTAATGAAGTCCCAGGTAATGTCCATATGTTTGAGTGAATTATGAAGAGTTCATAATTTAGGGATCACTAGACTCAAAGGACATTAACCTAAACAATCCCATTCGAAGGAAGTCTAGTAAGGGACACTAGATATTCCGGAAAGAGTGGTGACATCTTTCATGATCACTTGGATGATGATAATGGCGTTCCCAATAGCCATTTGTGTGATGACACTAATGATGGATGTCAGGTGCTTCTTGGTAAGAAGAAGTTCACTGTATTGATCCGTATGAATCACCTGGATGGTTAAACATCTAAGTCAACCAGGAAGATTCATGTTGTCATAGTATCAATGGTCCTTTGACCTAAGGTATCAAAGATATCTTGTGGTACGAAAGTTGTGCTTTGATCATGTTGACAAAGGCTTCTATTTAGAGGCCCGGTATAAATATGATTGGGCACTTCTAGAGTATCATGGAGGTAATTGAATAGCCGATTAGGAATCATTCAACTTCGATGAATAGAAGTTATGGTCTTACTAATAGATTGCAGTGAATCTCTGGCCAGAGTAATAAAGGAGATTCCAATGATGTGATTCATTGGAGATCTCTTATGCAATCATATTAAAATTGATTCATATGATTGGGATTTGACTGAACCACCATATCCCAGATATCAATCATGAGATCATTAATGAATGAAGGACTATATTGATATGGTATTGATAACAGAAAGGTTTTCATGAAGCAAAATGCATGGATGAAATTCATTTGTCTTCTAGGCTAATGCAAGTGAAGCTTGTCCTTATGGCATGGCAGGAGACTCAACTAACCAATTAGGTTAAATTGGTCAAGGTCAATTAAATTATAAGTGAGTTATGAATTTAATTGACTGGTAAAGTTGATTGGATGATCATCAACTATTAGAGTCATTAAACTAGAATGAGAAGTGAACCTATAGGGTCACACACATAAGATCTTATGAGGTGAAGTTATAATTAATTGATGGCATAATGGAAATTAATGCCAAAGGACATGTGGAGAGCCCTATTTAAGGAAATGTGGGCCCTGGGCACAAGCAACCAACTCCAGGTCGAATTTGGTTCTCTCTCTCATCTTTTCTCATCCCCTTCCTCTCCTACTCACTTGGAATTGGAAGAATTCCAAAGAGCATGCAAAGGAGAACAAGGAGGGGTCAAAGAGAAGGATCTGTGAGAGCACCAGTGAACTCACCTCCAAGGGAAGATCGTGTGGATACCGGTAGAGGCCAAACACAAGGGAGGCTCAAAAGTCCATCATCTTCTTCAAGAGGAAAGCTTCTTAGATCAACTTCAACCATTTCATCATTACCAATGGCAATGGTATGTTATTTATTTGCTTTATGATGGAAATGTGTTTCATACAATCATACTATGAATAGATGATTGTAATCCAGTTGAGTTTGAGGTTCAAGAAAAAGTTTCAAACCCCTAGAACTCATAAGAGAATCATAGAACGCTTCCGCTTAAGTCACGTTTTTGACCAAGTTAGATATCAGAATTCTTTCAGAGATCAGAGAGCAACATGATCATGTGGATTCTTCCAAAGGTTTGGCACATGAACGACTTCAAAAAAATCTCAAAGTGAGCAAGTTCCCCAGAGGATACATTTTAAGTATTCATTTTCAAGATTAATTCTGAATCAATATTTCCTTTCATTCCATATAAAAGCTTGTTTTATATGATTGAGCCATGGCACCAAAACCCAACTCCTTCTGCCTACATGGCATTGGCACATTGGCAGGGGACCCCTATGTGGCATACCATGCAGGTGAATTGCCTAGGTAGCACCCGCCACGTGGGTGGGGTGCGTACTGGGCTCTCGCTAAACTCACCGTCCATCTATGTTAGCACATGTTGATAACACCCTAAATTTTGTGCTTAATTCAAGTAATTAGCACAATTCTATACATTCAAAGAGTTTGAAATAGGGCTGTCATCATATATTTACATGTTAATTAATATTCCAAGTAACTTCTGATTTTCCCTAATTTTATGTTGACTTATGAATTTTATTGAATTTATATAATCTTGGAATAATTCTAATTAAATGAAAATGGCAGGTTTAAAAATTAATTTTAATGCTAATGAATGTGGGATGAATCACTGAATAGATTTTTATACAATTTAATTTGATTTTTTGGAAACTTATTCAAGGAAGAAATAAATATTTAAATAGAAAAGTATATATTTATAAGGAAAATAGGAGTTTTAAAGCAATTTCTGTAGTTGGAAGGGCTTTTCTTAAATATCTGTTACAATTATGCCCTTGAAACATCTCTTGGTCACCCATTGTAGGCGTAAAGATACAATTAAAATTGTTTCAGGAGTTTTGTCAAATTAAATGGGATTTTTTATAGCATTTTAGGAAATATAGAGGAGAGAGAAAATAGAGGGGTATATGCATAAATATTTTTCGGGTGGCGTCAGTTTGTGTGCGCGAATATTTTCAAGGACTTTTGTATAAAATTACTCAAAAAATTTCCCAGCCAATGAGAGGTCGACACGTTGATTGTGTTTCAAAAGTTTAAAGTAAATAAATAAAAATTGATCTAATGGCTCAGACTAGTCAATTTTCATTTATTAATATCTTTTGATCCTGAAGTTGCATTGAGGTCAAATTTTTAGGGATTTGCTCTTCTCAATCTCCTTTTTCTATCTGCATGGTTGGATAATTCAGATTAAGCCTATATCAATGGATAAGAATTAATTAGTTCTTAGGGGCAAAATGGTAATTGTTACCTTTTAACCTCTATATAAAAGCTGAATTTTGAGACGAGGATGTCATTATGGAAGGGGATCTTTCAAAGCTGCAAGACAGAGAGGACCTCCATCCTGGATCAACCCTATTTTGTATTTCTCACTTCATTGTATTTGAATTTTAATGTAATTTGGATTGTGTGTTAGTGGTATTTGTGATTGTTCTTCTTGATCTTGGTCTGCATGTTGAAATCACTTGGCTTGAGCAGAATATGAAAGCCCTTACTAGGATTGAGAGGATAAATTATGAAATTGATCTAGCTATTCCATTTGCTCATTAAGAAAAAAAATATAAGAAGTTTAATTTCTAGGATATATTAGATTGTGTTTATGAGATAGTCGTTAGTGAATTTGGATGCCCAATTCCCCCAGAACAACCAAAATTTTATTTTCTTCTAAACCCCTCTACTTGACTCCTTTGATCCTTTTTATTGGATCAAAGAAGTCAATTTAGAGATCCCTAATTCTTCCAATCTTCTCATCTCTTCTAGCCTCCTTAGACTTCTCATCTGATTAGGGTGAATTGATCTTCATTGAAGATTAAATTGAATCTAGTTAGGGCCAAATTATTCCAGTATATCATTAATTGAATTCATTACTAGCTTTCCTTGGACAATACCTATACTTATCGTGTACATATTTAGTCAGGGTTTTTAAATTTAATAGTTCAAGCTAAAATTAATGACAAGGGATTATAAAATTACATAATTCACCCCTTATTTTTGGCTTATCTAATGTCATGTTAGTTGTGTGCCTAGGTTGTTGTGGCACAGCCTCATAGCCCCAGGTCTGAACATGAGCAAGTCCACCTAAAGTTGACTGGGTCAGAACCAATCTCTACAAGGTGGTACCTGCGTAGACCATGCGGGACCTGTTGTTGGGGAATTGGGTAAACCCTGGTCCATTAATCGTGACACCCATGCAAATTGGGCCACCATTGAGCCCATTGTGCCTCCCAACTACCTGTTCGCATAGGAGGGGCCTCCATTTCACCTTGAAAAAATTAGTTCAAGCTAGATACGAAGTCCATTAAGGGGCTAAAGGGCCCTAACATGGAATGGGTTTAACGATTAATTGGATTTGGCAAAACTTGGGCAAAAACTATCTTCTGAACTCCATTTTGGATGATCCAAATGCCATTTTTCATCGAAATCAAGGATAAATCTGGTTTCAGTTTCAATTTTGGGTTATAGGGACTTGAATAACACTGGTTATTCATGCAGGGAAAAAGATCTAATTGAATTGAAACAACATCAACAAATGAATTGATCAAGTCCCCAAGGGATGAATTGAATCCATTATTTTTTGGATACTAGAGTGAAACATTCTCAGATGCTCAATACGGTATTATCTAAATGTTTCCGCACTATCTTTGGCATATTGAACCTCCACCTTTCTCTTCAGATGCTCCATGTGAAAAAAATAATACACCCAAGCTAAGGTTGTTTAGGATTAGAAGATGAGAAGCTCATGCGCCATAGTCAAAGTCAAATTGTCCATTAACAAGACCCATTTGGTGTTGACGTTTAAGGACCACTTGCATAAAAATGATGTAAATCAACCTGATTGGTATTTTTGTATAATACCATTAAAGGATTTCCCTTAAATACCATTTAGTATCTTTTCTCATGGCTATGGGACCAACCATATGCATCATACAAGTGAGACTAGATAGTGATATTCCGCCCAGATACTTTGATGTCGCTCTTGAGTATCATTCAAATAGGAATAATGAGAGCACATGATAATGCATTATTGATCTCTGTCTCATGTCTCATCATAAATCAGTTAGTTTTATAATGTAGTCATGCGCTTTATTAGAAGCATCACACATGCGCTAAAATGAATACAATGTCAAAATGAACATGGAGTAGTATATGGAATGTGTGATTGGCTTGCAAGCCACATATGTTTCCATCAACTACATCTACCAGCTAGCATATAAACATAATATGCTACACTTTTTGCATCTTATACTACATAGTTAATCACCCAAATCAACTTGACCTCCATTAAGGTCTACATGTTGATATTAATATCATCCCAATGGTGGACTCATTACTCAAAAAATTTGGGGCATATTTTTTTAAAATTAGTCATTCAGTGGTGACCGGTTTCATATATCCTAACTAGATAGAGAGATAAGCCAGACTATGAGGTAGATTAGAAGAATGATAAATAAAATGTACCTTTACGCTTTTTCTGAGGGTTTAACTTGCGGTTAAAATGAAATGGATACATAGGAATATCTCTTATGTATACTAAGAGAATAATTGTAATAATGTACTTTATAGTTTTATGGTACATAAAATTTATACAATTGAATGGATATTTACTTGGAAGGGTTTTTATAACGCTTTATTAGATTTATTGCAGCTTTAAGTAATATATACAATTATCTGAACTGAGGTATATGTTACTAGAGCAGTCGATGATGGATAATGTGTTTCCTGACAGATATATAGTGGATAATATTTCATAAAATTTATTTTGTTATACATTAAATTTATTTTTAAAAAGTTTTTATTCATTTATAGAAGACAGAATTGATTCATCAGTAGCTGAAGTGCCATTATATTTAATCACAATCTGATAAAAATATTAGTTCAAGTTTTATATTTTATACTATTAAATATCATTATTTTTTGATACAGATTAGATGTTGTAAAAATGCAGGTTTTAATCCATTTGGACCGAATTCCACATTCTTCTGCATATAGAATAACTTATTTCAAGACATATTGATGTTTGTTACATCCCAAACATGAAAATTAATTTTTTAAGCGTAAGTTTTCAATTTACAATGATTTACCATTCATGCCTTTATTTGATCACATTCATAAAAGGTCTAAATGGGCTCAAAAAATGGACTTTTTGACAGTTGGATCCTCATTTTATGATTTAGTTCATGGCTGAAGCATCATTTTATCTCTTACTGGTATACCAAAATCTTCATTTTACTCGCCCTAATAATGTGTAAAAAATGTCACCTAACTCTTAGGTGTCAACACGGGTGACTCTCTAAGATCCATAAAATACATAAAAATAAAAATTTAAGAAAAATAAATTATTATATTCTTATTTTAGCATTTATGCTGATTAATGTAAGTGAAAGCCTACAGTAAGGTGAAAAAAGAAGTATAGAAAGAAATGACATACTTTAGCAAAGGGACATCCGAATAAAGTTAAGAAGTATCAATCACATGTATTCCTAGAAAATTTTTAAAACTTTCAAAGGTTAAAAAGGTTTGATCTATTTCACTAAGGTCATGGGTCAAGTATTGAATTACAAGGTTCTTCTTGATGCTTTAATCATTAAATCTCAATAAGATGTCATGTCGCCTATTAATCATTATTCATTCTCCAAATCACATGGACCTAGATCTTTATGACATCCCATGGGGTACTTTGTGGCTTAGAAATGCTTAGTTCTATTTTGTTTTTTACCAGCTTAGGCTCAATAAGTCCTTTATCTAGCCCTGTCATGATGTTTTGTGTAGCGAGAAATGGATCCCCAAAACAATTATTACATGGCTACGATTTCCATCTACATTTATTCCTATCACAATACGGTCAATAGTAAATACACACTTTATTATGTAAACAAGCACATGTTCTACTTTTCCATCAGGTTTTCTAACTTCTGCATCATCTATCAAGAATTGCATGCATATAGATTCTAAGTCCCAGCACTAAACTTGTCATATATGGCATTACACATGTTTTCAGATTACCTCCAGTATCAAACAAAGAGTCTAGGCTGACGATATAGGGATTTTTGCTCTATATGTTGAACAACAACATCTTGATGGATACTATATGCCCATCAAGCTAATCATACTTTATGTTAATTAAATTTAACTTGTCTTTAGTACACATTAACTTATGTAGATGTGATGTTTTTAGTCAACTACCTAAATACATCTAATAACACAAAACTAGAATGAGATCAAAATATATTGATCACATATAGGGCCTAATCAGGAGAATATCTGCAAGTTATCCAGTAAATATTTAAGGAGATTAGGAGGTCTATTGATCACATGCATATTCTTTGTTCTGGGCCATGAAGGAAAGCTTGGAAAACTCTTGCCCAATAACTATATGCTGAAATTCATTATAAAATTCATTTATAATGCATGGAAAGATAGTTTATAATGCATGGATTTTTTTCTGCCCTTGAGTTGCTCACTTGAATTGTCTGGCCTCAAGGCATAGCTATGTGACCAGGGTCTAATGGATCTTATTGGTTTCCTCATTATTAAAACTCTCTATGGAAAGACTGGGCAGTAAATCTGACGTCATGCTCTACAATGTACAGAGCATCAGAATCGTACAGAACATATTGACACTCACTATCATTTTTTCGATCATGGTTGGAAGAAAATAAAGTTGAATTAGAGTATGTGGCAACTGATTACAATTAACAAACATATTTACTAAAGCTCCTGGAAGACTTTAGATGGCAGGAAGGTGACTGAAGTTGGCTGCTCGCATTATCAAAGAAGAGAAGCAGGATTAAGGAGGAGATTATTGTGGTTAAACCTGTTTCTACGACAATTGGAATTCACAGCAAAATAATCGGACAACATAGGATTCTTCATCGTTTATTTTCCTTCTTCTTTGAACTAGTCTTCTAAAGCTAGTGATTGAGATTATTTTGGATCCCATAATTTTGCCTTCCACTTTTCTTGGTTCACGAACGCATGGATATATGTATGTGCGATTAGTGCAGCACAATCAACGTGTAGTTGTTCATCTTCTTCTCTTGTTTGTATGACTCTCTCCCTCTCTGGTATGTGTCTGCTATGTGTTGCAGACAGGGAATAATTCCTACAATAAGCTTCCCAGGCCGCCACTCTCACACTGTCTCTCTCGCTGGGTTGTTTCCCATCTCCTTCTAACTCTGCATGCTCGACACCCTACAGAGCAGCGAGATGCTCAACACCCTCCCCCGTTAACCAATATTGAATCGTAGCTCTCATTTTATTTAAAGTTTTAAGGATTGGAAACCTACAGCAAGCAATACAAAACATTCACCCAAGAAGAAACCCAGACTTATCTTCACTGTCGGATGTCCATCTAGCTCAAGCCTTCATCGTCCAAATGCACGCAACCCAAGGCCCCCGTCAATATAAAGAGTCAGCATGGGCTTATACTTAACGGCCTTTCCATTTTCACCAAGCTCAAAGACGAAGAATCGAACTAGTACCGCCGCAAAAACCATCATCTGCCTGTATGCGAAATCCCTCCCCATGCACAGACGCGGTCCCGCCTGCATTATTCCGTCGAAATTTCAGGGCAAGAACAAATAATCAGTTTCATATGTCATGTATTTATCTACCTGGAAGGCGGTGAACTTGTATGGGCTCTCATGGCGATAAACGCCCTGTTCGTCGAGCCATCGCTCCGGCCGGAATTCCTCTGCGTCCTCACCCCAGAGGTACTTCATTCTGCCCATGGCGTAGGGCTGGTAAGTGACGACTTCTCCCTTCCTTACGTCCAAACCTCCAGGGAGCTGATCGTCCTCAAAACACATCTTGCTGTCCTGCACACCAAAAAAATGAGCTGAGTTCAGGTCGGAACTGGCCCAGTTAACCGGATAGAGCAAGAGATTTTATTTTGTTTTTCCTCTGACCAGGGGGATAGCGGGATACAGCCGGAGAGTCTCGGACAGAGCGGCCCGAAGGTAGTTCATCGCGGACAGAGCGGCCTCCGTAATGCCCGTGGCGAAGTCCTCGAGCGATTCGGCGTCGTCGACGACGTCTTTAACTTCTCGGTAAACCTTCTCCTGCACAGATGGTTGCGTACAGAGCATGAAGAAAAACCAGGATAGAGTGCCTGACGTTGTGTCCTTGCCAGCGACCACGAAGGTGAGCATTATATCTCTCAAGTACTTGACGCTCATCTCGCTGGGGTCCTTCTCCCTTTCTAGAAGGAACCTGGATAGAATGTCCTCTGGTTGGTCAATCTGCAATGCCATCGTTCACTATTAGAGCGAGAGAGAGAAAACAATGGAGTGAGATGAGTTTGATGAACTCGTCGAATGAAATTGGTCCGCCCGTCGGAGATTTTCATGTTTATCATCTTACGGACGTACTCATCCACTCGATCGATGTTCTTCCGCAACGTGGCCTCCGAGGCCACGTTAAGAAACCTTTCCAGTTTCCAGAAGGGATTAATGAAGCGCCAAAGGATTAACGCGTTCGTTTCGTCAAACGCCCGAACAAACTCCCGCCCTTCTTTGTCCGAACCATGCACGCAGTCGATCTCGACGCCGAACGCCGCCTCAATAACGGTGTCCATCGTTGATCTCATGAAAAGATCCTGGGAAGAAACGATGGGATTTTTTCCTATTGTTATTTTTCATAATAATTATAGAAAAAAGAGAAAATGCAACGACACATGCCTGAACATCTAACACTTCCCCGGAGGTGGCGGCCCCCGAGATAACCTCGGCAATCCTGATAGCATTTTTCTTGAAAATTTTGTCACTGTAGTGCTTCAAGAGCTTCGTAGAGAACTGTCGACTCGACACCTTCCTCTGGTGGAGCCACCTGCGGCCGTCAACGCGAGAATCCCTTTCCCGAAGAGATCCCCGAAGCCCTCGGAGTAGAAAGAACCCTAATTTTTCATCCGGCGTCATCAGCAATTCTGCGAAAATAGAGAGAACACGTAATGTACTCTTCAGATAGTATCTCACCTTCCCGTAGAGATGGAAATTGGAGGAGAGGATGTGCTCCACAACAGCGGGATCGGAGGTGAAGATTTCGTAGCGGTTAAGTCCCATGAGAATGCGAAAAGTCTTGTGCTGGCGGGAGATATCCGTAAGATAGTCGTATAGTCGATGGTAGTTGAAGATCTGCCCAAGAACCGTGCTGCAGCGGGTGGGTAATTACGATGACATTGTCGGGGCCACCATCTACGGCACCAGACCGCGAATAACACGGTGGCGAGCACCGCCGCTACTGCAGCAGATGATGCCAGAACGAAGGATACAGTGGCTGCTTCCATTAGCTGAGCCTAGTTCGTGAGTTGAGAAGGGAAGGCCAGTTGCCAGTGGCTTAGAGATTATCTCTTACTCCCCTTACTTGTGTCCCACAAGCTCCTAGGTCCAACCTAATATTTGAGCATCGGGGCTTCAATTTTTATAGGATGAGTTTTAACTACTTTTTCAGTTTTTCGGAACATTCATTCATTGGGAGGGCTTTAGCTATTTTATAAAGAAGAGTTTCCGTTTACCCAAATCAAAATGAGGCGAATCAAAATGAGTAGGCTAGCGACTTTGTGACGGCCTTCTGGAAACATTTCTGTGTATATTCAAAAGAAAGACAGAAATCATTCCACAACATATTAAATATTAGCAACGAGAATCGGACAAAGCCTATCCACCAACGAAGAAACTTGGAACTATTTGTTGACTGAGAGGGTTCGCTCTTTTGGTCTCGTCTCTCCATCTTTTCTCTCTCGGTCTCTCCTTCTCTCCTCTCTCCCCCCTCTTCTCTCTATCCTTCTCCCTCTTGCGTATCCCTCTCTGTGTCTCTCTCTCTCTCGGTCTCCGTATCTCTCTCTCCGTCTCTCCTTGTCTCCATTCTCCCTCGGCTAATCTTTCTCTCCTCTTTCTATCAGTCTCTCTCTCCCTCTTTTCTCTCGGTCAATCTTTCTATCCTCTTTCTAGCAGTCTCTCTCTCCCTCTTTAATCTCTCGGTCGATCTTTCTCTTCTCTCTCTCCTTTTTCTCTCTCTCAGTCAATAATTCTCGCCTCTTTCTCTTAGTCTCTCTCTCCCTATTCTCTCTATTTGTCAATCTTTCTCTCCTCTCTCTCTGTCTCTCCCTCTTCTCTCTATCTGTCAATCTTTCTCTTCTCGCTCTCCCTTTTCTATCTCTAGGTCAATCTTTCTCTCCTCTCTCTGTCTCTCCCTCTTCTCTCTATCGGTCAATCTTTCTCTCCTCTCTCTGTCTCTCCCTCTTCTCTCTATCGGTCAATCTTTCTCTCCTCTCCCTGTCTCTCCCTCTTCTCTCTAGCGGTCAATCTTTCTCTCAGTCTCCCTCTTCCGCTTTCTCTCTCTTTCTCTTCTCTGTCTACCTCTTCTCATTTTCTCTCCTCTCTCTTTCCCCCTCTTCTCTGTATCGGTCAATCTTTCTCTCCTCTCTCTGTCTCTCCCTCTTCTCTCTAGTAGGGAAGGACACGGTCTGACCGAAGTTCGGTCAGACCGGACCGAACCGGACCGTCGCTCAGCCTTTTTAGGGCTGACCGAACCTTCCGGTCCGGGTCCGGTTCGCACATCGAACCGGACCGAAGACCGACACTCTCCCTCTCACCTGCTCCCTCTTCCTCTCCCCCTCTCTCCCTCTGTTCTCTCTCCCATTCTCTCTCCCTCTCTCTCTCTTTCGTCCTCTCTCCCGCTCGTTCTCTCTCTGTCGTCCTCTTTCCTTGTCGCCTGCGCATTCCCTCTCTCTCTCTCTCTCTCTCTCTCTCTCTCTCTCTCTCTCTCTCTCGTTCTCTCGTTGTCTCTCCCGCACGTTCTCTCTCACTCTCCCTCTGTTCCGGTCCCACTCTTCCTCTCGTTCGCTCTCCCTCCCGCCCACCATTTCGCCCTCTGTCCCGTTCTCACTCTCTCCCTATCGTTTTCTTTCCCTCTATCCGTCTCCCTATCTCATTTTCTCCCTCTCTTTCTCTCGCCCTCTCTCCCGCTCTCCTTCCTCTCTTCCTCACTCTTTCACCTACTCTTCCTCTCTCTCTCTCTCTCTCCCCCTCTCTCTTCCGGTCTTACTCTCTCTCTCGTTCGCTCTCCATCCCTCGCTCCCTTTTTCCACTGCTCCCGTTCTCGTTCTCTTCCACTCATTTTCTTTCGCTCTATCCCTCTCTATCTCGTTCTCTTCCACTCATTTTCTTTCGCTCTATCCCTCTCTCTATCTCGTTCTCTCCCCTTCTCTCTCACCTTCTCTCCCGATCTCCCTCTCCTCTCTCTCTCTCGTTCTCTCCCTCTCTCTCTCTCTCACTCTCCCTCCCGCTCTCCCTCTCCACCTCTCTCTATCTTGTTCTCTCCCTATCTCTTACACACTCTCTCCCGATCTTCCTCTCCTCCTCTCTCTATCTCGTTCTCTCCCTCTCTCTCTCACTTTCTCTTTCCACCTCTCTTTATCTTGTTCTCTTCCTCTCTCTGTCACACTCTCTCCCGATCTCCCTCTCCACCTCTCTCTATCTCGTTCTCTCCTTCTCTCCCGCTCTACATCTCCTCTCTCTCTCACTCTCTCACCATGTTCACCCTCTCCTGCTCTCCCTCTCTCTCAAGTCCCTCTCTCCCGCTCACCCTCTCCTTTCTCCCTCTCCTTTCTCTTCCTCTCTCCTTCTCTCTTGCTCTCCCTCTCCTCCTCTCTCTCAAGGCCCTCTCTCTCTCGCCCTCTCTCCCACTCTCCCCATCCCTCTCAAACCCTCCCCTGCTCTCCCTCTCCTCCTCTCTCTCAAGGCCCTCTCTCTCTCGCCCTCTCTCCCCCTCTCCCCATCTCTCTCAAACCCTCCCCTGCTCTCCCTCTCCTCCTCTCTCCTCTTTCTCAAGCCCTCTCGTTCCCTCTCCCGCTCTCTGTCACCCCCTCTCTCTCCCTCTCTCTGTCATCCTCTCTCCTGCTCTTACTCTCCGCCTCTCTCGCTCGCCCTCTCTTTCGCTCTCCCTCTCTCATTCTCTCTCTCTCTCTCTCTCTCTCTCTCTCTCTCTCTCTCTCTCTCTCTCTCTCTCTCTCTCTCTCTCTCTCTCTCTCTCTCTCAATGTCTTTCTATTGAACTCCCTCCCTCGTGCCTGCTCGCTCTCCCTCACTTCCCTCTCAGGCTCTCCCCCTCTCGTTCCCCCTTGTACTCTCCTTCTTACCTGCTCCCTCTCTCCCTCTCTCTCTCACTCTCTTCCTATGGTATTCTCTCTGCCTTTTCAGTATCTCATTGTTACTCTCTCCTTCTCTCATTCTCACACTCTTTCACTACCCCCCTCTCACTCTTTCATTATTCAACACTGCTGCAGCACCAAAGTTGACAATATGCAGTGAGATGACCGAGTCACCTTAGCATTGACAAGTCAACATGACCGACCCAAAACCGGACCGGACCGAGCCGGGACCAAGACCGAGACCTGACCGAATGCCAGGTCTAGGGTTAGGTTTTCGGTAAAACTGGACTGAGACTGGACCGTGTACTTCTCTACTCTCTAGCAGTCAATCTTTCTCTCAGTCTCCCTCTTCAGCTTTCTCTCTCTTTCTCTTCTCTGTCTACCTCTTCTCACTTTCTCTCCTCTCTCTCTCTCCCTCTTCTCTCTATCGGTCAATCTTTCTCTCCTCTCTCTCTCTCCCTCTTCTCTCTATCGGTCAATCTTTCTCTCCTCTCTCTGTCTCTCCCTCTTCTCTCTATTTGTAAATCTTTCTCTCAGTCTCCCTCTTCCGCTTTCTCTCTCTTTCTCTTTCTTCTTACTTTCTCTCCTCTCTCTCTCCCCTTCTTCTCTCTATCAGTCAATCTTTCTCTTCTCTCTCTGTCTCTCCCTCTTCTCTCTAGCGGTCAATCTTTCTCTCAGTCTCCCTCTTCCGCTTTCTCTCTCTTTCTCTTCTCTGTCTACCTCTTCTCACTTTCTCTCCTCTCTCTCTCTCCCTCTTCTCTCTATCGGTCAATCTTTCTCTCCTCTCTTTGTCTCTCCCTCTTCTCTCTAGCGGTCAATCTTTCTCTCAGTCACCCTCTTCCGCTTTCTCTCTCTTTCTCTTCTCTGTCTACCTCTTCTCACTTTCTCTCCTCTCTCTCTCTCCCTCTTCTCTCTATCGGTCAATCTTTCTCTCAAGTGGTCAATCTTTCTCTCAGTCTCCCTCTTCCTTTTTCTCTTCTCTGTCTGGGTCTTCTCGCTTTCTCTACTCTCTCTCTCTCCATGTCTCAGTTTTTCTCCTCCCTCTCTCCCGCTTCTCTCTCTCTCTCCCACTCATTCTTTCTCTTCTCTCTCTCCCTCTTCTTTCTCAACCTCTTTGCTCTCACCCTCTTATCTCACTATCTCTCTCTGTTTGTCCCGCTCTCTGTTTTCTCTCCTCTCTTTCTCAGACTCTCTCTCCCATGTTTCCTCTCTCCATCTCTCTTTCTCTCCTATCTCTCTTGGTTTCTTGTTCCCGTCTCTTTATTGTTCCCTTTCTCCCTCTCTTCTCTCTATCTGTCTCTCTTCCCATAACTTTTCTCTCTTGGTCAACTATCAAACCCTAATTGTTCATCTGAGTGTTTACTCGTGAATTCAGATATCGTTGGAAAACTCTTTGTTGATATTCCACTGCCTTGGTAAGAACTTCATTACATGGTCTTCCTTGACTAGCTCATCTTGTACTACCCCAAAATTGTACTACCGCTCATCCCCAAGATGTCTTTGGTGTCTCAGATTCTAGAACCACTAGCACATCAGTGGCGCGAAATCAAACTAATTGTCAGTTTTGTAAAATAGGATTCACATATTAAAACAGATTAATTTATTGGACTCTTTCGATAAAGAGCACACCCTATCTATTCTTAGTGTCTCTACACTAAAGGCTACAAGGCCTACTAGTGGAGGCAAATTATAATGTTCATTTTAAGGGCGTTATAAATCTCATTCACCTAAATCAAATATAATTTATTTATATAGAATCTCACTCAGGTATGTATAGTAGGAGTAAGGTTGTCAGCACAAGGAGCAGCATTAAAATATTGATCCATTCTTGAACTAGGGTGAAAGAAAAATAAGATGATGAGTGAAGTAATTAGAATAATTATGTAGTAATATAAAATATGGGATATAGTACTAATAATAAGTAGAGAAAAATAATGGAAGATAAAAAGTAATTGGAAGGGAATAATTAAACAAAGACAGGATTTAATATCATATGTAACTAGAGGTGTTAGGAGATAGAGATAATTAGAAAAGGGAAATCAAGTATATACTCTATGTCATTGGCAAGTCTCAAGCAGATACAAGATTACAAATATACACCAACGAATGATACTAAATGTTATACGAGGTAGTTCAAAAAACAATCTATGTCTTCTAAAGCACAAGGTGTGGTGTAGCACCCCACAACCTAGACACATCACCTAATCTTTGGGTTAAATCATTCATTGATTAATTAATCTATAACTCAAAATACTTAATTTTTAATGTTGGTAGATAAAATTATTTGGAATATAAATTATTAAATATATTAAAATAATGGACCTATAAGATAGCACGCATATGGTTAGAGGACATTAGAAGATATGCTTTATCTGTAAGGACTTCAACGAAAAGTTCCAAATAACTTTAAGTGGGGGGCACTGATTTTAGATGCACATTATAGCTATATCTAGGTCCCCCTCCCTTTTACTCTTTCTTTCACTCTCTAATTATTCCACATAAACATCTTGAGGATGAGGGGATCCATTAGCTCTTTCACAAGCGTTGGATAAGGAGGAGACCCACTAGTCATGAAATTGTGTGGATACTTCTTGGAGCCATGCCACTGAATGCCTTCAATGAACTAGAGCAAGTCAATGGTGGAAAATATTCCGCATTAGGTACAGAAAGTCTATTTTTTTTTCTAAGTCAATTATGAATTGGTCTCTAGCATTGAATGCATTGAAAAACAAATAATGGTCCAAACCATAGCTGGACATGCCAAAAATGTAATGACTTAGTATCGCATTATATTTTACTCTCACAAAACAAACTTAATGAGATATTTTCATGAAATTACAATATAAAATTGCGGTACTCGTGTATGTAACACAATCCAATCAATTTAATCCTTGATATATATTGCAAGGTATGGAGAACATTGTACTTACCTAGATTAATGATGTTTTGAGCTCAATAAAGATCTCAAACATTACTATATGTACTGACTAAATCCAATAATAAGGCAACTAAAATATATGTGGTGGTAAATTTTGAAGTCTTTAATATTCAAAAGCAATGTCATAAATTAATATCAGATGGTACGAATAAATTTAGAGATTCATTTTTGTATTCCTTAGCAAATTATCAAACTATTGATCAATTTATCATGGTAACATGGAAATTTGATAAAGCTTTTGTTACTCAGTTAATGAAGTATTTAGAAAAAACAGTATTGAGTTCAAGGTATAAGAAACCGACGTTTATAATTTCATGACTTTATCTTCAAAATTTGACTTTCATGAATGAAAACTGTTCATGATAATTTAATTGAAAATAAATCTTAAATCTTAATTCAAGCCAAAGTAACACAAAGTATGTGATACACTTGTTGGGTTCTATGAAGTTGTCATGGATTAAATAAAGTGGAATAGTATTGTGAAAGACTTTAAGCATAATCAAACGGTGTCATTAAAATGATTTATTAAATCTGAGATTTATTAGATCCATGACTGAGACATGCGGAGCTGCTCAAGTGAGTACTCTCTAGATTTATCTATGCAATCTTCATCAAATGTAATATCCTCCTCCTTCGTGATGAAATTAAGTTTAATCAATAATATTTATAACTGTTACTCCTAAAATAGTTTGTTAAGTTAGTGATCACCAATGGTCTTCTCCACAGGTAACAGATATTAGGGAAATAGCTCTCTCTATCAGGTGAAAAGGATGATGTATATTGTACACGGCAGAGAATTAGCAAAAATATTAATAATGATAAATGTAGTAGTGATTCAAGAAGATGAAACAAGTTTAGTACCATGAATGCAAGAAGGCATGAAATAGAGACTAGAGTTTTGATAAGTACTGACTACTTTAGGGTCTAATAATTAAATTTTACTAATTTAGGAATTAATTGAAAATAAGAGTATGGAGAGATGAGAAGGGGCGAAGATGGTGTAGGCCATGGCGAAAGAAGAAGTGAGACTAGGGTAGAATGAGATGTGAAATGGAAGAATATTATTTAGGTTTTCCTTGAACGAAAGGAAGAGCTAGGTGATGATATTGTAATGGTGATGATGATTGATAGATAAAAAATGTGACATGCAATCATACACACTTTCAGATCAATTTGGAATCATTTCATGTGTGGTATCTTCAATCACAATAATTTGCATCTCATGCACTAAATCACGCAAATGATAAAACAATGCCTTTTTATGAAATTTTCACATGATTTACAATTTTAAGAATTTCTTGATAGCAAATATGTTTAAACCATTGTTAATATGATTAGTGCTCCTTTTAGTATGTCATGTGTGCGTTTTCAGGGGGGGAAATAAAGGTTGAAGAAAAGGAAATAAAACGTAGAAGGAAAGAAAAGAATAAATTTTACATATATATGAAAATAAATAAATAAAAGGGGTTTATTGCGGCCAGCTAGGGCCCACCAACTGCAGCAGCGCCCAAGTTGGGCACAGGCAGGTAAACGCAAGGTGCTCAAGCCCGCCCGCAACCAGAAAGGGATGGCACCCGGTGGCACAAACCTAGCCGACCATCGGAGAGGCCCACATTGAGACCCACCATAGGCCCACACAAATGCAGGACTCTACACATACAACAAAGGTAAGTCTTTTTAATTCGATAAGATAAATGACAGAATTTTTATAGTGCTGCATATTTTAAAATCTTCCAATATGGGTATATTTTCCATGTTCTTTTTACCTTTGCATCAGGCCAGCCCAATTAGTAACCATGCGATCACGGTCCGTTAGGCCATGATCTAATACAATTTTTAAAAGGGAATCATGGCCGTGCTTCGAGGTGACCATGCCCGAAGTCTGTATTATTTCGGGCTTTTTTAAAATAGGAGGATTTGATTTCATCCAATCGATCTTCTTGAAGAAAACCAGATGGTAAGATCTACCCTGCCTTATTTAATATATTTTTATTTTCTTTTTAGGGGCTCCTATTGAGTGTTGCGCATGACGAGAACGCATGACCCTATGACAGATGAATTAGATGAAGGATCGGTCTCGAGGTAGCTAGGGGGGCAATTAATGGGGCAGGATGATGTGGGCCGATGGGATACACCAACTTAATTTCGGTCCATGGGTGCCATTGCAGACATCGGATCTAGATGAAGAGGATCGGACAACCAGGTGTAGCTAGGTCCATCCCTGCCCCTAGCCATCGATGCCACCAACCGGATAGTGGTTTTTGCCCTATAGGGGACCACCAGGCCATCCAAAGGCCTGGGAGGACCCCTATGGCCGTCCCCCTCCATCAAATAGCCTGGGAAGTCCATCCCAAGCTGTTAAAGGGCCCAACGGCCCCTAATTTTGTATCTTCATTACACCCTCTCAATGGTAGCGGAGATCCCATCCACCTATGGGGAGAGCAGTTGGGGGGGTGTAGCACCCCTCCGACCACTCTTGGATGTCTCAAAAATATTTGAAGGAGATCTGGAGCAGCCTAGATTCTCACCTGGACGGAGGAGGGGAGCAAGGGAGACTACACACCAAAGCTAGGTGGCGGCGATCGACGTTGCCACCCTTTCTCATCAAATCAGGGTGATTCAGGTTCTTTTATGACTTTCTTCAATCGAGTTCTATGTTTTCATTTACTTTGGATGCCTGATTTTATTCAAGAATAGAGGTTGATCAAATTTCATCACGATTTGTCAATGTGGCCTCTTTGCGGCATTTTATCAAACACATGATATTCATCGCATGATTTTCACAAGTTTCCTGAGTTTGATTGCTTCATTCTACAAAAAAAATCGTATTATCATATACTAATTTTGTCATGACCTTCGTTTGGGCATTTGGTTGAACACCTCCAAGGTGTTCGACTAAATTATCCCCTTCACCCTTGACTTTCTACTATAAAAAAATAGATATAAGAATATGTAAAAGCATAAAAAATCATATAAAAATATATCAATCTATTTTTTCAAGCTCTCTGAGGCGTTATGTCCAACACCTCAAGGGTGTTCGACAGAATCACCTCAATTTCTCAATATCTTCAACTCTAAATCATATGTTGAAATATGTTTGTCTTGTTTAGAACTCATTTGGGCATTCTGTTCAACACCTTAAGGGTGTTCTACAGAACTACCCCTGAATCGAGAAAATCAAGAATTACAAATATATAAAAATATGAAAACATAATTAAAATAGATATATTTATTCTATAATAATTATTATGACTATATAAGTGATAAGCCGAAAATAGGGGTAAAAACTATGCAATTTTTAGCCCTTGTCGTTGTGGATTTTGGCTTATGCAATAAAATTTATAAGAACTCCACTTAAGACGTATAGTGATAAGTACGAGTGTCGTCCAAGGGAAGCTAGTAAGGAATTCGATTTGGTGATTGTATTGGTCGTTTCACTCTGATTAAACTGAATTTGATCTTCAATGAGGATCAAGTCACCCTAATTAGATGAGAATTTAGAAAGGGGGGTAGAAGAGTTGAGATGAATAGAAGAAATATGGAGCTCTAAATTGGCTTCTTTGATCCTAATAAAAGGATCCAAGAGGTCAACTAGAGAGGTTAAAAGGGAATTTTTAATTTGAATTTGGTTTGTTTTTGCAACTTTTATAATTCAGAACTGAAATGGGTGTAATTTAATCTCCTAAGAATTAAAACTAATTTTTTTAGAGTTTTTCTTTGGAATGTAGTTGAATGCTTAGTTGAATCCTTCAAATTCTCCTCTCAATCCTAATCAGGGCTTGTACATGCCGCTCAAGCCAAGCGATTTAGAATTTCAGATCAAAACCAAGAAGAAGAAACAAGAAATTGAACTAATCCCATTCGAAATGAACAAATCCAAATACAATCAAGGAAAAAGTACCAGATAACTTGATCCAGGGTGGGACTCCTCTCTGTCTTGCAGCTGTGATAGAGACCCATCAAGAATCAGCTCCCCCTCTCGAAATTTAGCTTTATACTTAGGTTATATGGTAAAAATCACCATTTTACCCCCGTTTAGTACTTAATATTTATCTATCAATGTAGGCTGGATCTGAATGATCCAACGTACAGATAGAAAGAGTGGATCAAGACGAACAAATCCATAAAAAATCATCTCAATCGGACTTCAGGATCAAAATTTATTAATAAATCAATTTTAAACCAATTTAATCCATTGGATTTAAAATTGATTTATTTATTAATTTCGTTTTGAAACACGCAATGACGCGTCGCTCTCTCATTAACTAGCGCATTTTGAATCCTCCTTTTTGCAGAAAAGTCCTTAAAAAGCCTAGAATTGCTTTTGGACGCCGCCCAAAAGTAATTGCGTATATGCCCCTGGCGCACTCTCTCTCCTCCGATTTCTCCTAAAAACATTAAAAATATATATTAAAAATTGCAATAAAACCCTGTAAAATTTTAAATTGGATCTTTACGCCTTCAGTGGCAACCGAGAGCTGTTTTCAGGGTCTTTTTGCAACGAAAGTTCGCAAAAAGGCCCTTGAAAGTTTGAAAATAATAAAAATACTTTTTTTCTATTATAAATATACTTTTTTTCCTTGAAATAAATACATTTCCTCTTCAAATAAATCTCAGAAAAATCCTAAAAATTTGTAAAAAATTCAAACAAATTCTAAAAAATTCTATAAAATTCACTGATTCATTCCCATGCTGATAAATGTCGAAATAAAATATTAAATATGCCATTTTCATTCAAAAATAATTATTTTGAGCTTCAATAAATCCTTTAAAATTCATAGAATTAACAGAAAATTAGGGAAAAATCAAAAATCACTTGAAAACACTATTTTCATGTAAATATATGATAACAACCCCATTTTAAGCTCTTTAAATCCATAAAATTGTGCTAATAACATGAAATAAAGACAGAAATTAGGGTGTTATCAATAAGCCAAATTCTGCAACGATCTGGGACTTTATAAATATATATTTACTCTCTGATTACCCTTTAGTAATCCTTTTGTCCTCTCTTAATCTCTCTCTATATCTATCTAGATACTTACTCATATTGTAATTAGATAATTACTTATTCTCTTCCTAGTTATCAAATATCTATTCTATTCTTCTTCTTTACTCTTATTAAAATAATTAATTTTATTAAGTAACTCCGTACATCTTAATAAGAATAACATTACTCTTCTGTAACCACTTAAATCTTAATTATCATTATTATTATCCCTCTCTACAATCTAGTTCTCTTATTATCCTAATATTTCCTCTCCTTACTAACTACTCATTTCTTTTTTATACTCATTACCTTTAGTATTATTATTATTGCTTATTAACTAATAACTCAATTATTAATTACATCTCTAAAGGCCAGTCCCTGTGGAGATGACCTTACTCCAACTATACTTTTGAGTGAGTTTATACTTTTATCAAATTTATTTGATTGTATGCAAATTAAATTTACAAGGAGAATTAAAAATTTTGCTCAATCAGATATCACCCTCATCGGTGATATCTGATGTGGGTGATAGACGAGGATGGATATGGATGATTATAGATGTGGATGAGTGTTGATGATGAATGTAAGTGGTGAATGTTGATGATAAATGAACTACCTAAATGTGTTGAAGAGTAATCAATGTAAGACAAGAAACTAACCTTAGATCCCTATGTTTCACCAAAATCAAGGCATCTTCCTGATGCAGATCAACCTCACAATCTCTCCAAGCACTGGAGACACCATGGAACCCTTGGTGGACCTTCAAAGCTTCATTTTCTATCAATTGGCCTCTCTAAGAGGAAGTGAGCCTAAAAATGTTTTTAGAAAGACCAAGAACTTAATCCATAGATCCAACCATAAAGACATAAAGTCACAGCTGCGCGTAAAATTCAGCACAATCAAAGTTATGAATTGTCATATATCAAGCCTGGAAGTTTGACGTTGATTAAATCAAAAGATTTCTCTCTCCTTGCGCTCGTTAGTCCCATCATGTCGTTTGGTTAGGGTTTTTTCATGCCTTGGCATTTAATGTGATGATTGGTTCATGGTATTCATCGTCATTCATGATTGACATATCTCGTTGTGTCATGTGTTTCTGACAAAAAGGAATTTTTATGAGTTAAAATATACACACTTTATAATTATCATATGCCTCAGTTTATTAATTTTATCTTTATTTTATTATAATTTTTCTCTTCAGCATGAATTCTTGAAAATCTTCAACATTACCATTTATTGTCATTAAAATTCTACCTAGTGTTTGAAGGCCATTTTTTAAATCCCATTTAGAAAGTTATTTTTAAATTAGTATGGCCATAAACTTTAAGTGGATTCAATAAATAATAATAAACTTAAGTGGCCAGCCGAAAGAGGAGCCGCCGGCATTTAAGCCAGCCACCGGCCAGCGAGCGCACTATGCTCAAGCTGGCCGGCAGCGAGCGAGCACCGCCACACAAGGAGACCAACATTGCAGCTGACGTGGCGAAAAGGGTGCACCAGAATGGGTCCATAACCCACTCTAATGGGAGATCAGACGGTTGGGGGCCAATCCCATCTTTCTCTACCCCCCAGCCATCATCCTCATCAACTGACCAGCGGAGGCCTCCGACAAGGGGACCACATGCTAATCCAACAGCTCTAGAGAGCCGTAGGATCAAGCCTGATCCATTGAGAGATTAGGAGAACTTCTCTCGACTTCTAAAAGGAGATTTTGACAGTGGAGGTCCTTATGAGGTTTGAAGCACATAGTGGCATTGTGACAGCTCTGGCAGTGTGCAAACAACTCAGGGGAGATTCAGGGAAGGACGAGGTAGCAAGATTTTGTGCCGGCAAGGAAGAGAGGGAAGGGGAAGAAGTACACCAAAGTTACGGGATGGCGATCGACATCCCCACCCCCATTCCATGATTGAGCGTGGATCCGCTAATGTTGTAGCTCAAGTACATTGCAATTGCGTAGAAGAACATCATAGATTTGATTCAAGTAATTTTCATCACATAGAAAGTTCGCTTATATCAAAATTCAATATCATGATTTCATTCGAGAAATTCCATGAGCGCTTAGTGCACATTCAAAGTTTCACATTGATTGATATAAGTCCCTCTCGATTTATCATTATAAAACATATAATAGATATATATATATCTAAATATAAAAATATAGTAATGCATTCAAGTATTTTGACCTCTATGAGGCATTTGTCGAAAACCTCCAAGGTGTCAACACAATTACCTCCATTCCTCCCGATTTCATCTATAAAAAAATTTATAAAGAATATGTATATATATATATATGTAACTATTCAGTAATTATAACATCTATAAGTCGTAGCCTACTATTATAATCAACTTATTAATAATATATATTTATTCTTAATATTCTAATTAGTGTTTTTACTTTCTCTTAAACCCCTGTATTTTCTCATTACTATCCCTTTCACCTAAGCTTTTTAAAACAAAAACAAAAATTTACTCCTCCATCTATTTAATGAGCTATACTACCTTAGATATTCTTCTGACCTATCTAATTAGATAATCTCTATACTTCCACTTATCTTCTCTACTCTTAAAATTTAAGCATACACATATATATATAAATTCTCGTCCACTCCAATCTATCATTCAACTTACAATACTCACTTTCCCTTATCTTTATAATACTTATTGTCTCTCTTTATTCTCCTTCCTACCTCTTACTAAACGAAATACCTCTATAAACTAGTTATTTATCTCTTATTACTAAAAGCCCTTATTCCCTATCTAATTAAGCTTTAATATCCATTATCATTATACCGATCTCCTCTCTAAGATTCAACTTATTATTAATTAAATAAATAACTTCCTAGCTCCTATTCATAATATTTTATTATTCTATGTATTCTAATTTAATCCTTAACTCTAACACTATTAATCCATCTCAATATTATAGTTTCTTGTTATCCTTAATATCTACAAGTCTTATACATAATATTTTGTATCTCTCCATCATATCTAGTCCTCTTATCCACTAAATATTTTCTCACTTACTAACTACTTATCGCTTACTATATCCAATATCTTCATTGTATTAATCATCACCCTTAACTACTCTACTGTTAAATACACCTCTAAAGGCCAGTCCCTATGGAGACGACATCCCTCCCATTAAAATTTTGAGTGAGTTTCTATTTTTTTAAATTGATTTGGTTTTAGGCAAATCAAAATTAGAATTGCATTGCAATTACATATGTAATTCGCCGTCATTAGTGGCCTCGAAAAAAGACAAAAGGAAGGAATGATAGTAGAATATTTAAATATATAATTTGAATAACCAATAACGTATGACGTGGCACCACAACAGTTAACATCAACCAGAAAAAAGTGGTTAGTAGTGTCATAAAAGTTTAGGTAAATGGTTGGCTGATTCGAATCATGAACCGGGTTTAATGATTGGTTCTCGCCAATCCTTATCTCTAACTGTTGCTGGTTGCTGTTTGACGAATCAAATGTGAACACATGGCATCAACAAAATAAAGGGTTAAAATATTATAAAATTAATATTTAAATAAATAAAGGCCCAAAAAATATAAATAAAAAACTTTTTGAATTGGAAAAAACAGTTATTATATTCTGACTCAACAAAATATTCTTTTAGGATTAATGTCATAAAAATCAATGAAAAATTGTAAAAAAGCATAAAATTCAGAATATCATTCAAAAAATAAATTTAATCATCTTAAGCTTGATAACACACATATATAATCTATATACTGTTTCAGCTATACAAATAAAAATGTAAATATACTCAGATTCAGCTACTAAGGATGTGTGTTATCACTTCACATGTGATGTTAACTATCTAGTGTCATTGTTTCTCTGTCTTAATCTCATCAGGATTGGAGAGGATCAATGGGGAGAAGGGATAACGAAAAGAGCCCTGAAGAATTCTTTCTTGGGTAAATTAATTTTAGGGTTGTCATTTATACTAAGTAGGTATTTTTCAATAAACCGCCAAAATTTAAGTATATATTATGATGTCTAGAAATCATTTGTGTGTGACCCTCTAGGCCTATATATCTGTTAGTTAAAAACTCTAATGGCCTAATAATCTGTATTTGCCTGACAAATCAATTAATGGTACCATCATATAGATAATTATGATAGATCAATTTATCCCTCACAATAAGTTGAGGAGTCTGCAGCATGTGGACTTCCAAGCTACACCTCATGCTCTCAAAGCTATAAAGGAGTGTATCTCAACTCCCTCATGAAACTTACATATCGTCACTTATTGTTACAAAAACGGCATACACACAGTATTACTACAACATTAACGGATGGATGATCTGTGATGAGGGGAGAGAGTGTGACATTGAGTTTGCCATGCCTCTACTCCCATCATGCATTCCTAGATTTGTCAAATTCATCCCATTTTTGTAACCCGTCGCCGGAGCGCAATCCTGACCTCATCCTGTCACCAGAGAACATCCTTGTCATAGGAGACAACGACATATCAATAATTAAAAAAAATACATCTCTAACTTTAAATTTTTTAATTCTATCACTCTATCACTCTATCTCTCTCTCTCAATCTCCCTTTCTTTCTCAAATTCCCTCCTTTTCTCTCAAACTCCCCCCATTCTCTCTCCATGTATCTCTCTTGGAGTCTTCGACTCTCTTTGTCTCTTTGCATTCTCTCAAACTCTCTCTCTCAATCTCCCTCTCTGTTTCTCACGATCTCCATCCCTTTCTCTCTATCAAACTTCATCTCTCTCAGTCTCCCCCTCCTTGGACTCCCTCTTTCTGGGTCTTTTCCTCTCAATCTCTTTACGGAGTCCCTCTCTATCGATCTCCCTTCTAGAGGCCTTGATCTAGATAAAAATAAGGGTTCCATGTAGCGTAAGATTTATAACAGAATCATTATAGCATGAAAAAAACATGAAAGAAATCACATGTGCATATATCACATTTGTGATTTCTTGGATCCTCTATTGACACAAGTCAAGCTGCTCATGGTTGCAGCCTTTTGACATATCTACTCAATTTTCTACGCATAAAATCTCCTCCTTCCCCTTGGCAAGCTCCATCCAACCTCTGTCGTGGTTGTTACATTTGATCGCATCGACAATGGAGAGGATCTATGGGAAGAAGGGAGAAGCAGGGGAAGGACCTGAGAAAATCTTGTCCTGGGTGAATTCAGTTCAAGGACTTCCCCTATTTATACTGAGTGTATTTTTTCACAAAACCCCCAAAACTTAAGTATATCTTTTGATGTCCAAAGGACCATTTGCATGTGACCCTTTGGCTCATGTATTAGTCGAGTTAACAACTCTAGCAGCCAAATAATCTTTAATGTACTGCCAAATTAATTAATCATATTATCATATAAATTAAGTTGTTCCGGATCCATTTAACCCAATTGATAGGTTCAGTCTCCAACGTGTGGGGTGCCAAGCTACAACTCGTGTTCTAAAACATGCGATGGAGTGTGTATCGACTCACTCATGGAACCTATTCATCCTCGGTTATTGTGTACATATTGTCCATTATCTACTTGATTATCCTGGAATGACTTAGGATATGGTGAACTGTCAAAACCTAGTTTGTAATCTGAGTTAGTACTAATGCAATCGGAAATCTTGAGAGAAATCTTCTCTAATATTTCCCTACTATATCCATGGACTTCATCTCATTGTCTTCCTTGATCTGTCTCCTCTAAGACTATGGGAAAACAATCCCATTTTGACGACTCAATTATCTTCATGAACTTCTTGATGCACCCAAACTAAGACCGAATAGAATCCCATGATTAGAGAGTTGTAGGTTATAGTAAAAGTACAATTGTGCGTCCACAATAGGTCTTTGGTGTCTCAGGTCTAAAGACTACTTACACAACCATGACATGAATCAACCTAATGGACAGTTTTGTTTAATGCCATTCAGGGATTCGTACAGATCCATTTAGCAAACTCTTTTAACTAAACATCACCCACTATCTATCCTTAGTGTCTCTACACTAATAGCTACAGGACCCGCTACACCGGTAAGGCTAGATTGTTATATTCTATCACGTACTTTGATGACCTTCTTGAGTATCCTTCAAATAGAAATATTTAGAACACATGCTGAAATACTAGGTGACATACTCAAATTCATTTACGTAGTTTGTTTCTTCACAGATTTCATGTTGTTGATACGATGGAATTACTATAAATATTTATTGATATGTGATCACTAAATTTCATTTCATACATCAATTCCTACATTATGTAACCTTCCTATTTCTAATGAATTTAGAATGATTATTACATTGAATATGACCTGATGAGTACATTTCTGATGAAGTAAAAATAAAGAAAGAAAATAAATAAATAAATAAAGTTGTAGGTCGAAGAGCCACCAAGGGCTATAGCTGCAGCCCGGCCCGAGTGCTAAGGGCCCCACAACTCCAGGTCGTAGCTGCAGCCACAACCGTAAGAGTGTATACGACATCCTTAAGCTAAGCGCACACGCACGCACGAGGGAATCTTCATTTTTTCTTTTCAATCCAAATCTTAAATGGTTTTGAAATCTATATATTTTGAGATATTCTAATGCTTTTGATATGGGATTAACAAAATAGAATTTTCAGAAAGGATTGATCCAGGCCAGGGCAGAAATAATAAAGTTATTGTCAGGCTCGTAGGCCGCCGCAACACTGATTCATAGAGGAAGCCAATATTGGGCTTTGTTTTGAACCACCTCGAAACCCAAGTCAGAATAAGCCTTTATTAAAGCATTCAACTTAATCCGGACCATCAATCTTCTCTATGAAGATTGAATGGTTATATTAAAGTTATGTTTTTTTAATATATATCTCTCTCTTTTACAAGCACCAAATCAGCATCGGGGGCTTAGATGGACCAATCTAAAATGGCCACTTGGAATAAAATAGTGCCGTGGACTGTGCTGAATGTGTGTGGACCACCAAGTATTAAGAGGGTCCATGGCTATGATTTAATCGTAGCCATTGAACCCTAAGACATGGATCCAACAATCAGGGATGAAAATGGCCTTCTTCCTTCCCTGGCTTCCATCTACCTCGTTGGAGACCTCATTTCCACGATGAGAAGGAAACTCTCGGACAAATTCACCACCATAAAAGGGGGAGGAATCTCCCATATCAATCACCAGGGTTCTGGGATCAAATCTCACCTATAAAAAATGCATTAGCCCACCAGAAAAGGACCTGATTTACCATGTGACATAAGCTTTTAGAAAAAATCAGAGAGTAAAAACTCCTTCAAATTGTTTGATTCTTCTTGGAAACTGCTGATTAATAAAATTGAAAGTTTCTCAACCTGAAAGGAGAAGATAAGAAGCTGAGAATCAAGGAAAGTATCTAGGACTGAACTGAAAGAAAATTTCATCTGGAAGAGGATATAAAGCCGTCTGCGACCTAAAACGGAGAAGAATTCTGGTAATTCATCAAATTTCAGATAGGAATAGTCCATATTCTATAATATTTCAAAAACAATTAGGGTATTAATACCCAATACAACAGCTAGAGGTTATATGATTTTAGTACAAAAAATCTTTTAAGCATTTCCTTAAACAGTTGATTCATTGTTTCTTAAATGAATTTTCATCAATTTTCTTAATATTTATAAACTAATCAAAAAACTTTAAAAATACCTTATACTAAAAAAATACATATTTCATTTTATGGATTTCATAAATATAAATACACCTAAAATCATTTGCACTTCTCATGAAAAACACGATATAACTACTTTCTTTCAATCTGGCATTCTCCCAAACATTTCATTCTCATAATATTTTCAAAAGGTTTATTTGGAACTTTCTACAATACAGTGACTTCTAAAAATTTGATAAAAATTATCATAATTCTCTAATATAAATATACTATCATAATACAACTTTGGAACTTCAAATAAAATCACTGGATTGAATTTCCTTTAAAAACCCGTATAAATTTCCTCTCTCCCTCAAATATTTCTACAAGCACCTGTTGGTGTTCTTTGATTCTCCTAAATTTCTGCTATATGTCCATTGTTTCTTACTAATTCTGATCACTCTATATATTTTCAAATTCTACGTAGCCATATTAAAAGATTTCTTCCACATTTTCCAATCTGGGATTCAAATATCAATAATCATAAAACTTATTAATAGTATTATTATTGTAGAGTTCCTTGTCTCTACCTCCTAACTCATTTGTTAATTCTAACTCTAAATGCCAATCCTGGAGGAGACAACTTTACTCTTAGCTATACATCTTTGAGTGAGAATTAATAACAACGACATTAGCATACCTGTTTTTGCTTTATAACTAGGGATGATGTAACACTACCGTCGGGATCAATCGGCTCGTGTTACGCCATAGGGCAAAATGGATGGAACAATTAAGAATGGGTGCGGACGCGTTTTAAAGATCAATGATGAATATGCGCCAACCACTGACTGATTCCGCAATCAATTAACTGAACGGAAAGGTCTAGGCACGATCAAGCTCTCAATTACCCGGTTGTTTGGTTTGACGACATACGACACGCAGGACAACAAAGTGTCCAAGGGCTTCTAAGACCCTTTCTGATAGTAATCCTGCCTCTCAACTAGTATGTGGCTAATCCTATAATTCGATGATAGTCTAGGCAGTGGAGCAAGTAGAGAGACGGCACTGAAAGAAATAAAAATACTGCAATTATAGAGGGGGGAACGGTAAAACCTCGAGGGTCAAAACACAGAAGTCCGTGGTGAGGATACAATGCTGTTGATGGGGTAATTGTTGAGGACGCTAAGGCTAGACTGGCACGGAGGACACAGAATGTGCGGGCAAAGGAAGCTTGTGTACAAGACGCGTGAGGACGTGGCGCACTGGGTTGGGTGCACGGCCAGGGCTAGGGGGCGTAGGGTGCTCGGCACAGGGCGCGCGTGGTGAGGGCATCAGGCGATTGGCCCTAAGGGGCATGTGCACGCAGATATAGGCACGTAGGGCGCAACGGTCACACAAATGTGCGGGCGGAATCACTCGACACTTGTGCATGCGGGGGCGCATGCGTGCTGTTGCAAACACGTGGGCCGCAATGACTGCCAAAATGCGCGGGCATGGAGGCGCTCGTGTGTGCAGTTTAGGCGCGTCGGCGCAACAACTGCATAGAGGCACAGAGTGAGGCGTCGGGCGCTTGGGCGTCAGGCACCGGTGCAGGCATATGGAACATGTTGGCCGAGTGGGAGCATAGCAGAAGAACACCAGGTTGCACGAGAACACAGATGTTCTAGTGGGGGACGCGTGACACATACGGGATTGATGGCATGACGTGGGCTCCGCAACATAGATGAGGGTTGGCACGCTGGAAGGCGATGCTCAAGAACATCCGGGTAGATTTTCAAGGGGATAAGAGAGGGACAAGAATATCCGACGGGATGGTTCTTGAATTCACTTCAAGAAGCTCCGAGAAACTGCTAAGACGATCAAGAAGCAACGCGATGGCGGCAATGGTCGTTCTTCCAGCGGAGACCTCGTTCGATGATGGTGAATCTGATGGTCGCAGATGTTGTTGCTTCGATTATGGGCTACTCTAGAAAGCTGTAAATGATAACTCCCAATGGGAGGAGGTGGGAACCCAAGATGAAGACAAACTTCAAATTTCCAATTTCAAAATGAACTTCACTTGGCTCCTTGGGTATGCTTCCCTTTATAAGAATAAGGATGCCCAAGTGGGCCAGAGCTAGGAAAACCCCCCCATGATGAGAGATTTCCCCTAAGCGTCCAATGATACATTCAAAAAGTAAACTGATAATGGATGAGGTCCAAAACAACGGCCCATCCGACAATTCAGAAAACAAATACGTGAACTTAAAGATAGCCATTAAAACTCGTTGCTAGGCTGTATACTTGAAGCTCAGGTCTCAGATGTCGGCTCGAGCTTCGTGCCATGGTTGTTCACAAACTGTTGTCCTGCTAGTGGGATGGTTGCTCATCAAGGGATGTCTGTATTATAGTCTCATCATAATTCACTAACCCGATCTTGTATTCATGGACTTTATTCTAAGCATCACACGTGCCCTATAATGTATATGATCTATTAATGAATGGGGAACGAGGTATATAATGTGTGATTGGCTTGCTGGCATCATTTATCTCTTTATCAATCTCCCTCTCTAGCTCTTGGTGTCATTTATCTCTCTCTCTCGGTCTCCCTCTCTCCCTCTTAGTGTCATTTTTCTCTCTCGATCTTCCTCTAGCTCTTAATGCCTCTTGCTCTAGGTCTCCTTGTCTTTGGCTTGATATCTCTTAGTCTATCTTTTTTGTCGATCTTAATCCTTCTGATTCTGGGTGTTTCTTCATTATCCTAAACATAAGACAGTTTATGATGCCCTTTTCCATCATTTAAAAATTTTCACCAGTATCATCTGTGATAGCCACCCCATCACATCATCCATTTGACACTGTGTTTGACCACCATCACATTTGTCACAGATTAGTGACACTCATGAACGATGATGTATCAAAAGTCATGAAACCCATGTATCATTCTAAAAGTTACAATTTCTCTAAAAGACTTGATTATAAGACATGTCTCGATTAATCACGAATAATGTGATATTTCAAAAATGTAAGTCACATGATACACATTTTTTCCTCCTTCTCATGAATATATCATGAACTATGCATAACCAAGGCAATCAATGTAACCTCTATTTCAAGTGCACTTCAGAGTATTAATTCTCTTTGACATAAAATTCTAAAAAGAGAGAATACAAAAAAAAATTCCAAAGCAACAACCACACAAGCATGGCCACTAGCATATGGGTTTAGCACGTAGAAGGCAACGAGAAGGCAAATCCCCACCCAATGGATGGAGAAAAAGAAACAAGGAGTCATCCCATTTGAACCAGGGAAGTCCTTAACGCATTCCCATCCCGTAAAGCCTACGCGCGAAGAACACTAACTTTTTCTACCAAATCCCATGTTTGAGTTTAAAATATTACTTATATTTCAAGTGCAGTGAATGAATGAACAATATAGAGGGGTTCAGAGAGAAGAGTTGGACGAGTAGGCTCCTCACTAGAGGGATCTGCAGCAACGATGATCTAGTAAGTTCACATTTAGATAAGTTCACATTTAGATGAATAGAAATAATAAAATAGATTAACTATAAGTAGTCTGAAGAAAAAAGGATATTTTTCTCTTATGCATTTCGTCGAAACACGTTTCCCCTTCTTTGTTTGAAACTAATCTTATTTATTTTCTTCTACATGTCTAATTCACTTAAAGATAAAAAAAACTATCATAATTCTCTAATCTACAAAAACTCTCTTTCTAGAAATTTCTGCTTCGAGTAAAATAAACAGAGTAAAGTTTTCCTGAAAATACCTAAGTAAATTCTCTCTCATTTAGGTATTTTCACAAAAATCTGGCGATTTCTTCATTTTCATCAACATCTGCTTTATTTTCTCTATTTCTTTGTAATTCTTCACCCATATAACTACCTTATTGAATTCTGCTTATCAATCTCTAGAGATATCTTAATACATTTTATTGATTTGTGTATTTAAACAAAAATCATAATTTTTTATATTATTATTCTTATCCTATTATCTCTTATCCCTCCCTTTGAACTCCTTAATTAAATTTACTTCTAAGAGCTAATCCCGAGGAGATGACCTTGCTCTCTATTATAGGTCTTTCTGTAAGATTAGAAATTGGTAAATATTTTTAATTGAAGTGAAATTAAGAAAAATGACATATTAAAGACACCTAATTTTTTGTTATCAAATGGCAAGAGGAAGGGCATGACGTCTGGTGTTTCTCATGCCCTAGTTATGGTATACCAATAGTCCCTTATCTACTTTTTGTCCCAGGTGGACTTAGGGTATGGTAAGCAGTAAAACCGTAATCAGTCATCCAAATTATTGCTGATGCATTTAGAAATCATTGAAGAACTTTTCTCCTATGTTCTACCACCATGGTTACCAATTTCATCACATCATGTTCCTTGAGTTGTCTCTTCATAAACCCAGGGCACGTTGATCCCATCTTGACCACTCAATCATCTTCGTGAACTTCCTACTCAAACCAAAATAAGAATTGTTTTATAATTTCATTATAAGGAACTCATGAGCCAAAGTCAAAGTAAAACAATCCATCCACAAAAGATATCTTTGCTCTCAGGTCTAAGGATCACTTATATTAACAATGACATAAATGAACTTGATTAAAATTTTGGTATAATACCATTCATGAATTTGTATGATTCAATGCAATAAACTATTTCTACTAAAGAACACCTACCATCAATTATGAGGTCCTCAACACTAATGACCACATGATCAGCCATACTTATATAGAAGTAGTAGAATATAGAATTAGTACATCTTTATAACCTATTGTCCCTCTCAAGTAACGTACAAATAGAAATATTCAGACATATGCATTATGAGATTATCATAATTCACTTAGTTGTATCATGTATTCATGGACTTCCTTGTAAGCATGACATGTCCACTATAATGAATGCATCATTTTAATGCACAATGAAGTGGATGTGGAATGTGTGACTGGCTCGCTAACGACATATATTTCTATCAATAAGTTTGACAAACGAAGAGTTCATCTTAATATAAATATATTATCCAAACCAATTGTAATATAGTCGGAAAATTGTCAAGTTGTCAATACAAAATTATTCATGACTCATTATAATGGAATAATAATTTTTTAGCAGCCCTCCTACAAAATATTAATTTGTGAAATACATTTTTAGAAATAAAAATCTTCATGAAATAAATCAACTTTATTCTTTTGTGAACAATACTTTTGTAAATTGTATTGAAACTTATCAGAAATCAATATCTGAGTTTTCTTTCAAATAGTTGTGTGGTGTGTTCCTCATAAAAAATAATATTACTACGAAATATACTTCAATTTTGATTACTTATTTGAAATGGCTAATAAAATTTTGGGGGGCCACTATAAATCTCTATCATGTCTAATAGTATCATCTAAATCTTATATATTTTAATCTGACAATTAGGTATAACTGATTATGTGGGCTTAGCATAAGTTATTCATTCTTCTTCAATATTATATGACTCTATGATTATGTGCTAGAGTCATCGATGATGACTGCTTTTGGTAAGAAAACGAAATTGAAATACAAAGAAAAATACAAATATAAAGAAAAGTACGGTACATTGATATAATTTTGTGTTTTTTATGAATCAGTGAAAATTGGTATATTTACCCATTAATCGATTGTTTGCCTTTTCAATAAGCAGTTGTCCTAAATTTAAGTTTTAAAACCAATTTATTTTAGATAATTGTGCATAATTTACACGTTTTAGAAAAGCAAACTCATAGGTTTTTTACCAAAGCAAGACGACACCAAAGATTAATTTTTAGCTAAAAACGGATACGGAGAAGGCAGCTGTCATTCCACAGAAATGAACGCCGCCTCTGGGATAAAAGCTACTTTTGAGAAGCTCTAAAGTTTTGAATTGCTAGACTTCACAGGGTTGTGAACCCCTAATAACCACGTAAAAAAACTGGGTCCATTGGGCCCTTCCCATTAAATCCTCTAAAAGAGGGTTGAGGCTAAGGCTCAGACACTGAAAGCACAAGACGGCATAGCCTGACTGGACGGAACGGAAATGCATTTCGTCAATAATCCATAACAGAGTCTGCAATTTTGTTACATTGCTGTTCAAGAGCCTAGTTAGAGACCTAGAGGAAACCTAAAATAATTTACCGGGGCCTAATGACAGAATGGGTTTTGATGGATCAGAGGGGCAGGCAATAGGGTGTTGACGGGTCAGAGGTTAGGACGGGTAACGAATGATGATCGTCATTTAACCGCGGCTTTGAGCCTGCCACGTTGTGACTTTTCCTGTTCTCCGTATGATTGTTTATTATTATAGACAGTCTATGGACCACCGAAGCCTCACAGTCTTAGAGAGGAAGGGATAAGTTCCAACACCCTCAAGCGATTCCGACGTTATAAACGCTGACTGCCCTTCCCTCCTCTACTCGTTAAACTACGCTGAGCTTATGGAGGCAGCCCGTGAATCGCTCGCCGTGACGTTATCCATTGCGGTAGCGGCGGCAGTTGCCGTCTTCCTTAGTCTCTGGGGCCGGAGATGGTGGCGCCGACGAAGTTTTTATAAATATCCTCCCACTATAGGCTCGGTTCTTGGGCTCGTCTTGCGCTACCATCGGTTATACGACCATCTTACGGAGATCTCTCGCCGCCACAAGACCTTTCGCGTCCTCGTGGGACTTCACCGCTACGAGATCTACACCTGCGATCCCGCCGTTGTAGAGCATATCCTGTCGTCCAAATTCCATCTGTACGGGAAGGTGAGAAATGAGTTCCGAGTTTGAATCTTTCGATCGAACAAGGTCTTAGATCGAGTTCGATCTAAATTTTCAATCGATTCGATTTCAAAAATCGAAATCGATGGTATTTTTATTCGAACTGTTCGAACAAAATCGAACAGTTCAAGACAAAAATAACCTCTCAAGCTACCTCGCTTTCTTTGTCTCTCGTTCGTTCTCTAACTCTCCCGTTATCTCTCTCTCGTTTGCTTCCTCTCTTTCTCGCTCTCTTTCTCTCGCGTTCTCTCTCCCCCCGGCTCTCTCTCTTTCTCTCTATCTCTCTCTCTCTCGTTCTCTCCTTAATCTCTCTCTCGCTTGTTCTCTCCGTCTCTGTCGTTTATCTCCCTTTCTCTCTCTCGCTTGCTCTCTCTCTCTCTCTCTCTCTCTCTCTCTCTCTCGTTTATCTCCCTTTTTCTCCCTCGCTTGTTTTCTCTCTCTCTCGTTCTCTCCCTTTCTTTGTCTCGCTTGTTCTCTCTCTCCAGTGCACTCGTTTCTCACTTTCTCTCTCACTCTCTCACTCTCTCACTCGCTTGTTCTCTATCGCTCTAGTGCTCTCGTCTCTCACTTTCTATCGCTCTCTAGGGCTCTCTCTCCTCTCTCTCTCTCTGATTCTCTCCCTTTCTCACTCCACTCTCTCTAGGACTCTCTCTCTTGTTCTCTCCCTTTCTTTCTCTCTCTCTCTCTCTCTCGTTCTCTCTCTTTCTCTCTCTCCCCCTCTGGCTCTCTCTCTCGTTCTCTCCCTTTCTCTCTCTCCCCCTCTGGCTCTCTCTCTCGTTCTCTCCCTTTCTCTCTCTCTCCCCCTCTGGCTCTCTCTCTCGTTCTCTCCCTTTCTCTCTCTCTCCCCCTCTGGCTCTCTCTCTCGTTCTCTCCCTTTCTCTCTATTTCCCCATCTGTCTCTCTCTCACTCGTTCTCTCTTTCTCTCTCTTGTGCTCTCTTTCTCTCCCTCTGGCTCTTTCTCTCGTTCTCCTTTTTTCTCTCTCTCTCTCTCGCTTGTCCTCTCGCACCATAGTATTGGATGCCGCATCTGTGAGCACTTGTTTTGGAGAATACTCTATTATATATCATAGTTGGATAGCCTTAGATGGGTTGCTGCTAATAATGGATGAAAATCAGGGATCTCACAACCGCGATAAGATGGGTGACCTCTTTGGGGAAGGGATTTTCGTGGCTGATGGCAGCAAGTGGCTCCATCAGAGGAAGCTGTCGAGCCAACAGTTCTCTGCGAGGTTTTTGAAGGACTACAGCAGCAAAGTTTTCAAGAAGAATGCTGCCAAGTTAGCCGAGGTTATCTCCTGCACTGCCACCTCCGGGGAGATGTTCGACGTTCAGGCACGTATCCACCCTCTGTTATTGATTGTGAAATATCTAGGTACAGCGATGACCAGAAATAAGTAATATAATTGCTGTCACTGCGGTTTATTAATGGAGATTGAATGTACTCGCTTTCCTTTTTCTTGAACCCCTTTGTAATTTTATAAAATTTATTTAATTTTCGTTACTCTAAAATTAGACTAACTATTAGTGGTATATCCAGTAAATGGTAATGATTATAACTCAAGTAATACACGTTTCTATTTATACAGTTTATATTTAGAGCTCAAGTAATACTGTCATTGCTTTTTCCAACGATCTGTTCATGAGATCATCGATGGACTCCATTTTCGAGGTGGCGTTTGGCGTCAAGCTAGACTGCATGCAAGGGTCGGACGAAGAAGAGCGAGAATTCGTACGGGCGTTTGACGAATCGAGCGCGCTATTGCTGTGGCGCTACCTTAATCCCCTCTGGAGGCTGCAAAGACTTCTTAACGTCGGGTCAGAGGCTAAATTGCGGAAGAATATCGATATAGTAGATGGGTACATCTACAAGATGATAAACATGAGAACCTCGACGGGGCTGAACAAGGTCTATTTTCGAGCTCATCAATCTCGACTCTTTCTACTGTTTCTGCATTTCTGTATGTGAGAGTGGATGATGGGGTTGCAGATTAAGCAGGGAGAGGACATTCTATCGAGGTTTCTTCTAGAGAGAGAGGAAAACCCTCGCGAGATGAGCCTCAAGTACTTGAGAGACATAATCCTCAACTTCGTTATCGCCGGCAAGGATTCAACGGGGGGCACTCTCTCCTGGTTCTTCTTCATGCTTTGTTCGCACCCGTCTGTGCAGGAGAAGATATACCGAGAAGTTCAAGTCCTCGTCGGCAAGGCCGAGTCGTTGGAGGACTTCACCATGGGCATTACGGAGGCCGCGCTGTCTGAGATGAACTATCTCCGAGCCGCTCTATCCGAGACTCTCCGGCTCTATCCCGCGGTACCCTTGGTCAGAGAAAAAACCGGGCACAATTCATTGTGTACAATCCGGATAATTGGACCGATTTGGGGTCTGAACCCTTCCCGTTTTTGGTATGCAGGACACCAAGATGTGTTTTGCGGATGACCGGTTCCCCAACGGTTTCGACATGAGGAAGGGGGACGGTATCTCTTACCAGCCCTACGCCATGGGCAGGATGACGTACCTCTGGGGCGATGACGCGGAGGAATTCCGGCCCGAGAGATGGCTCGACGAAGCGGGCGTTTTTCGTCATGAGAGCCCATACAAGTTCACCGCCTTCCAGGTAGATAAAACATGTCTTAATAAAACTGCGTTTATATTCTTGCGCTGAAATCTCGATAGAATAATCCAGGCGGGACCGCGTATATGTCTTGGGAAGGATTTCGCGTACCGGCAGATGATGATTTTCGCGGCGGTACTCGTCCGCTTCTTCGTCTTTGAGCTCGGTGAAAAGGGAAAGGCCGTGTTCTACAAGCCCATGTTGACGCTCCACATCGACGGGGGCCTTGGCCTGCGTGCGTCCAGAAGACAAAGGCTTCATCCAGACTGACATCCAATAGTCGAAGTAAGTCTGGATCTCTCCTTAAAGTGAATGTATGCTATAGTAGACTCAGCGTCCCGGGTAAGTTTGGAATAATTGACTTGGACACTCTTGACGCATGAGTGTGAATGATAGCTCTTAGAAACTTAATGACGATAATGATTACGATTCTGATACGATCCTTATGATGGAAGTTGCTCAAGCTTCTCCGATACGCTTCGCCGTCTCCGGTGGTTCGCTGCCGACAGACGAATTTGGGAATTCCGTTCGTCAGTTCGTTATTTCTGTTTTTCAGGATAATCAATAGCCGTCCATCTCCTGGGGTTATGACGGCGAGGATGCTGCCAACGGGGATGCGAGGACAGCTGGCATGCTGAGTCAGTTAGAGTCTTCCGTCCTACGTCTGCTCGGGTGGGACCCTATATAAAGGGTTAAGTGTTTGATGAAATGTGTACCCGAGAAAACGCTGTTTGCTTCTTCTACGTGAATTCTTTTTGTTCTTTTTCTCTCTTGCTCTTGCTTGCCTTTTCTGGCAATTTCTTGAGAGAGGGTTCTAGGCTTGTCAAAGTCAACAAGTGGTATCAGAGCCTGTCGATTTCACGGGATCTAGGTATGGCGAAGAAGGCGAACGAGGCGAGCGTCTCCGGGGAGCATGGCGGAGAGATGGGGGCGCCGACTCCGTCTCTCAAACTCTCCAAGACAAACTACCGAGTATGGTCCATGTTTATGGAGGTTTATCTTGACTCTCACGACTTGTGGCAGGCAATCGTCGGCGAGAATGTCTCGAAGAAGAAAGATCGTTTGGCACTTCCAGCAATCATCAGTGCTGTCCCAGAAGATCTGCTGGTGATGCTGGATGCGAAGAAGACGGCAAGAGAAAATTGGGAGATTTTACGACAACAGAATCTTGGCGTGGACAGAGTGATTCAGTCCCGTATCCAAGGTTTGAGACGTGAATTGGAGATGCTCACTATGGCTAAAACTGACTCAGTGGTGGATTTTGCGATGAAATTCACACACGTCGTCTCCGAGTTGCGAAGTCTCGGAGAGGTGTTGGAGGAGAAAGATGTGGTGCGGCGTTTTCTGCGGGCGACACCTTCAAAATTCGATATAATCACTCTTTCCCTGGAGCAATATGGCGATTTGGACAAAGTGAGCCTTGACGAAGTTATTGGTTCACTCACTGTCCATGAACTGCGGCTCAAGGAACGGGAATCTCGTGAAGAGGAGCAGGCCTTGTATGCCAAAGCCATGAGCAAGACCAAGATCACAGCTGAGGAGTCCCAGTCACGTGGAGGAGGTCGTCATTGAGGCAGAGGACGAGGTCGTGGCCGAGGATGCAATCAGCAGGACGACAAAGAGAAGAAGCCCTTCAACAAGTCAGGAATTCAGTGCGACAATTGCCAAAAGTACGGGCATTTTTCCTACGAGTGTCGAAGCAAGAAGAAAGGGAGAGAAGATCAAGCTTATGTAGCCGAGTCCACCCCAGCAGCAGCCGCGGCAGCTTCCTCCTCTGCTTCGGCGGAGGCGACTTCCTCTCTACTCATGGCAATAGCTGAAGAGGCAAGCGATTTGCTTCTTCATGGGTCTGATGGTGGACCCTCCGATCCAGCTCTCTGGTATTTGGACACAGGAGCAACGAATCATATGACAGGTCGCCGGAGTTTCTTCTGCAATCTGGACGATTCAGTGTCCGGGTTCGTCAAATTCGGGGATAGCTCAAAGATCCAAATTAAAGGGCGTGGTGACATTGAGATCAATCAGAAGAATGGGGGAGTTCTCCGGCTACCTAATGTATTATTCGTACCTGAGTTGACGACAAACATCCTCAGCCTTGGTCGACTTGATGAAGAAGGGAGCAGTATGGCAATGGCTGGAGGAAAACTCACCATCTTTGACCGTGGTGGGCGACTCTTTGCTGAAGTTCAGCGGTCCGAGGGGTGACTCTATCTGCTGAAACTCAGAGTAGTGGACCAATGTATGGTCACTACTGAAGATAATTCTGAGAACTGGCGGTGGCACACTCGGTTTGGTCATATCAGTTTTGCCTTGCTGAAGGAGATGTCCAGTAAGCAGCTTGTCGAAGGACTACCTCGGATCACTGAGCCAAGCCAGATCTGCAGGAGTTGTGTTGCCGGAAAACAACACAGGGTGTCCTTCCCTCAGGCATCCTCATTTCTTGCAGCAGAGCCTTTGGAGCTCATCTATGCAGACATCTGTGGTCCTATCACACCACCCACTTTAGGGGGAAGCAGGTATTTCCTCCTAATTATCGATGATTTTTCAAGGCTAACATGGGTGGCAATGCTGAAGGAGAAATCTGAAGCGTTTGAAGCCTTCAAACGATTCAAGATTTTGGCAGAAACGGAGAAAGGTCTGAAGATCAAGACTTTCAGGTCTGATAGAGGTGGAGAATTCACATCTGAAGAGTTCTCAAACTACTGCCACGCGCATGGGATCAAGAGACATCTGACAGCTCCTTACTCACCGCAGCAGAACGGGGTTGTGGAGCGGAAGAACAGAACGGTGATGTCTATGGTCCGAGCCATGTTGAAGGCAAAAGATCTCCCCAGAGTACTATGGGGAGAGGCAGTAAGTACTGCTGTTTATATTCTTAATCGGTGTTTAACAAAAAGTATGCAGGGTCAAACCCCACACGAGAAGTGGACTGGCAGAAAACCATCAGTTGACCATTTGAGGACCTTTGGGTCAATTGTCCATGTGAAGCACACTAGAGGACATTTGAGCAAACTGGAAGACCGGAGCCGACCCATGATCTTCATTGGTTATGAACTTGGAACCAAGGCCTATCGATGTTATGATCCAATCACCTCCAGAGTTACTATCAGTCGAGATGTGATCTTTGAAGAAGAAGCGAAGTGGATTTGGGAAAAGCAAGGTGAAGGGTCAAATTCATTTACTTTCTTACCTGAATTCTTGCCTGAACAGAGTGTGGAGGTGGAGGCCGACTGTACTGATGAAGAAGATGTGGAGGTCCCTGCTACACGAGAAGTAATTTCATCTCCTCAGAGTGATTCTGAAGAGAGTCAACAGCCAAGGTACAGGTCCATTGCCGATTTGTACTCAGAAACTTCACCTATCATCTCAGGTGATCAGGCATGCATGCTAGCTGGTGAAGAACCTCTCTCCTACGCAGAAGCTGCCCAAGATGAAGCATGGAGACAGGCCATGAGAGATGAAATGCTGGCCATTGACAGAAGTAACACTTGGGAGTTACAGCCTCCACCAGCAAATTGCAAGCCAATTGGCCTGAAGTGGATCTACAAATTGAAGAGGAATCCAAAAGGAGAAGTCATAAGACACAAAGCCCGTCTTGTGGTCAAAGGCTACTCATAGAGAAAGGGGATTGATTATGAAGAAGTATTTGCCCCCGTGGTCCGTTTTGAGTCAATTAGAGCTCTAATTGCTTTAGCAGCTCTAAAAAAGTGGATGATTCATCATCTTGACGTCAAATCGGCGTTCCTAAATGGTGAAATTGCAGAAACTATCTATGTGGCACAACCTGAGGGATTTACTGTAGAAGGCAGAGAAAGCCACGTCTTCTGGCTGAAGAAGGCCTTATACGGTTTGAAGCAGGCACCAAGAGCCTGGTATTTCAAGCTCCATCAGAGTCTGCTCTCACTTGGTTTTGTGAAAAGTCAGTATGAACAAGCTCTATATCTCAAGAAGTTAAGTAGCGAAACTCTGATTGTGGGTGTGTATGTGGATGACTTAATCGTCACAGGGTCAAGCTCAGGTGGCATAGATATGTTCAAAGAAGAAATGAAGCTCAAATTCGAAATGAGTGATCTAGGATCACTGAGTTCCTATCTTGGACTCGAAGTAAAGCAAACAGATAATTTTATTTTTCTGTCTCAGAAAGCCTATGCTCAGAAAGTTCTGGAGCAAGCTAGAATGGGAGACTGCAATGCCGTTGCAACCCCACTTGAACCTCAGGCGAAATTCACCTGCAATGAAGGAAAAACAACAGTAAATACCACAGAGTACAGGAGCCTGATCGGGAGCCTGAGATATTTGACGCACACTAGACCCGACTTACTCTACTCGGTGGGAATCTTAAGCAGATTCATGGAGAATCCAGCCCAAGAACATATTAATGGAGTCAAGAGGGTGTTGAGATATGTAAAAGGCACAGTTGATTTCGGGTTATTCTACAAGAAAGGAGACTCGAACTCTGAACTAATGGGATTCAGTGACCGCAATTTTGCTGGAGATGTCAGTGATCAGAGGAGCACCTCTGGCTATATCTTTTTTCTTAATGGAATGGCAATCAGCTGGTCGTCACAGAAGCAACACATTGTTGCCTTATCCTCATGTGAAGCCGAGTATATTGCAGCAACGGAAGCCTCTTGTCAAGCTATCTGGATGAACCGTTTGATCAGTGAGATGAAAGGGGAAGAGCAAAAGCCTGTAAAATTGATGGTGGACAATCAATCGGCCATTACATTGAGCAAAAATCCAGTCCACCACAACCGAACCAAGCACATTGACACGAGTTACCATTTCATTCGACAGTGTGTTGAAGAGAAGAAAGTTGAAATTTGCTACGTTTGGACGGAGGATCAGCTGGCGGATGTTTTCACCAAGGCCCTAGGAAAATTAAAGTTTCAAGAGATGCGAGGGCGTATTGGAGTTCAAAGTCTTCGAACGGAGGAGCTAGAGCAAGGAGGAGATTGATGGAAGTTGCTCAAGCTTCTCCGATACGCTTCGCCGTCTCTGGTGCTTCGCCGTCGACAGACGAATTTGGGAATTCCGTTCGTCAGTTCGTTATTTCTGTTTTTCAGGATAATCGTAGCCGTCCATCTCCTGGGGTTATAACGGCGAGGATGCTGCCAACGGGGATGCGAGGACAGCTGGCATGCTGAGTCAGTTAGAGTCTTCCGTCCTACGTCTGCTCGGGTGGGACCCTATATAAAGGGTTAAGTGTTTGATGAAATGTGTACCCGAGAAAATGCTGTTCGCTTCTTCTACGCGAATTCTTTTTGTTCTTTTTCTCTCTTGCTCTTGCTTGCCGTTTCTGGCAATTTCTTGAGAGAGGGTTGTAGGCTTGTCAAAGTCAACACCTTATAAGAGTATGCGAGAGGAGGAAGCCTAGAGGAGAAAAAGGGAGGTCCAATTTAGGGAAGGTCATTTTGTCCGATCCATGCGAATTTGGATGGTGAACTGGCAGCTCGGCCCGATCTCTCTCACGTTCTCTCTCTCTCTCTCTCTCTCTCTCTCTCTCTCTCTCTCTCACTCACACACACACACACACTTTCTCTCTCTCTCTCTCTCTCTTTATCCCGTCCTCTCTCTCACACGCTCTATGTCTCTCACGCTCTCTCTCTTTGTTCAGTTCTCTCTCTCTCTCACACGCTCCCTCTCTCTCACGCTCTCTCTCTCTCTCTCACACGCTCCCTCTCTCTCTCACACGCTCCCTCTCTCTCACGCTCTCTCTTTCTCCCGTTCTCTCTCTCTCTCACGCTCTCTCTCTCTCCTGTTCTCTCTCTCACGCTCTCTCTCTCACACACACGCTCCCTCTCTCTCACGCTCTCTCTGTCTCCCGTTCTCTCTCTCGCACGCTCTCTCTCTCTCCCGTTCTCTCTCTCACGCTCTCTCTCTCTCCCACGCTCCCTCTCTCTCCCATTCTCTCTCTCTCTCACGCTCTCTCTCTCTCAAGCCGAGTCAAAAGCGTTGGATGACCAGGTATGAACCAATAGGATTCAATATAACAACTAGCCTAGTAAATAAAGCCACGTAGCCCTATACTCGTTAGAGAAATAGTGAATAGGATGAAATATAGGTCGAAACATACATAGGATTTAATATAGCTGTTAGGATCAAATATAGCCGTTAGTATTAAATATAGCCGTTAGGATGAAATATAGCTGTTAGGATCAACGGCCAGGACTGTTTTCATTATAGCCGTTATAATTTGTTAAAACAGCTATGATTAAACATGGAAACAAACTACATAACGACTATTATCTTACAGTATAAATACAAACCCATTGTTAACAACAAGATCATGGATTAAACAAAGATTTCGACTACATTGTGTCTTCTCTTCTCCTCTTCTCCTTCTCTTCTACCCCGTTCTTGTTGCTACGCGAGAAGTTCGTTTCTCTACGGCTCCCTCTCTCTCCCTTTCTCTCTCTCTCACGCTCTCTCTCTCCCGTTCTCTCTCTCTCTCACGCTCTCTCTCTCTCCCGTTCTCTTTCTCTCTCACGCTCTCTCTCTCTATCGTTCTCCCTCTCTCACGCTCTCTCTCTCTATCGTTCTCCCTCTCTCACGCTCTCTCTCTCTATCGTTCTCCCTCTCTCACGCTCTCTCTCTCCCGTACTCTCTCTCTCTCACGCTCTCTCTCTCCCGTTCTCTCTCTCTCTGTCCCATTCTCTCTCGTGCGCATGCCCGCTCACTCTCCCTCTCACGTTCTCTCTTTCTCTCCGCCTCTCTGAGTTCCTCTTTCTTGCTCTCAATTTTGTGAACTGTTTAGTTTATCCTTGTTTCTTTCTCTCCACAAACTCGGTCAAGTTTGTTTCATTTATTTCAAGTTATGTTAGGTTTCTGCAGTATACACTCTACTCTGTCAAGCTTTCTCCATTTCTTGTAGTCGTCTTCTCTTTTAATTTTATTCTTCTTTTTTTTATTTTTCTCCTCTTTTTTTTATTCTTTCATTCTTATTTTATACTTCTTTCTTCTTCTTTCCATATTTTTTCTTTTTATTTTCTTCTTCTTTCCATCTTTTTCCTTTTATTTTATTCTTCTTTCTTTTTCTGTCCATCCTCTTTTCTTCTTATTTTATTCTTCTTCTCCTCCTTTTCTAGTCTTCTTTCACTTTTTCTTCTTCGTTACCTTTTTCCTACTATTTTCCTTCTTCCTCTTTCTCCTGATTTCTTATTTCTCATTATGTTTCTTTACCTTCTTCATTTTCATATTCCTTTTTTCTTCTTTAGTTCTTCTTTTATTGTTCAATTAGTCTTCATACAATCTTCTTTTCTTTTTCTCTTTTTATTTTATTATTCTTTTCATTTTTTAAGGTGGGCTTTATGTGTGACTTTGCAATAAATTTTCCCTTTAATGAGAAGTCCACACCATTTTTTATCTTGACTTTTCGTTCTTCGACTTTGACTAGTCAACATGAGTGGACCAGGACCGGACCCGGACCGGACAAGACCGAGACCGATCCTTAGGTAAGGTTTAGGTCCTTGTTAAAAGTAAATGGTAAGGTTTCTTTCTTTGACTTTGACTAGTCAACATGAGTGGACAAGGACCAGACAGGGACCAGACGAGACCGAGACTGATCCTTAGGTAAGGTTGAGGTATTTTGCTAAAAGGACCTAAAAGGTTTAGGTCCTTAGGACTTTTAGCAAGGACCGGGACCATCAAACCCTATTCTTACGTAGGCCTATACAAAGCGAATATGCGGTTGTGTCCCATTTTTTAAAAAAATATATTATTTGCTCTCTCCCTACATCATTCTTCTCTCGTTCCTCTCTTTCTATCGAACTTCTCCATCGCCCACTCCTCTCTCTCTCTCTCTCACATTCGATCGCTCTTCCCTCTCTCCCTCTTTTTCTCTCTATCGCTCCTCTCCTCTCTCTCTCTCACATTCTATCGTTCTTCCCTCTCTCCCTCGTTTCCTCTCTATCGCTCTTCTATCTCCCTCTCACACTCTTCTCTCTCTCTCTCGTTCCTCTCTCTCGATCGCTCTTCTATCTCCGTCTCGCGTTCCTCTCTCCCTCTTTCTCTTTCTCTGTCGCTCTTCTATCTCCCTCTCACACTCTTCTCTCTCTCTCTCGTTCCTCTCTCTCGATCTCACTTCTATCTCCGTCTCGCGCTCTTCTCTCTCTCCCGTTCCTCTCTCCCTCTTTCTCTTTCTCTATCGCTCTTCTATCTCCCTCTTCTGCTCTTCTTTGTCTCTCTCGTTCCTCTCTCTCAATCGCTCTTCTGTCTCCCTCTCAGGCTCTTACCTCTCTCGATCTCACTTCTATCTCCGTCTCGCGCTCTTCTCTCTCTCCCGTTCCTCTCTCCCTCTTTCTCTTTCTCTATCGCTCTTCTATCTCCCTCTTCTGCTCTTCTTTGTCTCTCTCGTTCCTCTCTCTCAATCGCTCTTCTGTCTCCCTCTCAGGCTCTTACCCCTCTCGCTCCCCCCTCTACCTCCGCCTCGCGCTCTTCTCTCTCTCCCGTTCCTCTCTCCCTCTTTCTCTTTCTCTATCGCTCTTCTATCTCCCTCTTCTGCTCTTCTTTGTCTCTCTCGTTCCTCTCTCTCAATCGCTCTTCTGTCTCCCTCTCAGGCTCTTACCTCTCTCTTTCTCACTCTCTGTCGCTCTTCTCTCTCTCATCCTCTTTCTCGCTCTCTGTCACTCTTCTCTTTCTCCCTCTCTCTCTACCGCTCTTCTTTCTCTTTCTTGCTATTCTCTCTCTAACTCATTATTCCCTTCCTCTCTTGAGTATGTAGCTCGATTCTCTCTCCCTCTCTCATTCTTTATCCTTTTCCGCCCTCTCTCTGTGGCTCCTCTCTCATGCGACCGAAAAATTCGCACAGTGACCAAAAAATTTGGACCGGACCACACAATTATTTGTAGTCCAATGTATTGGAAAGGGTCACAGGTCCAGGTGGCACTGACCTGGGAGTATAACAACCGGCTCTTGACCGGTAGTTTAGAGAGGAAATAAAGAAGACTATATATAAAGTAGAAGAGCAACAGGGAGGGGGCATATCTTGGAGCGCATGAGAGCTTGGAACGCACAGCTGCATTCGACCTAGGTATTTGAGTAGGTTCTTGGTCACCTTGAAGGCTCCAGGCGGAGATGAGGGGGAGATTCTCCTTAAAAGATTGATTAGACTGGATCCCATACTGTAAGTGTCATATTTCAAATCTTGAATTTATACCAATTACGACACAAGAACGTATCAGATTCCTGATCTGCATCATATCATTGCTTCGGTTTGTCGAAATCCTACTCAATGTTTTTGTCATGAGAAGTTGACGACGATGACTATGAAACATGACTTCGACAAATGGATGATAGTGCTGATGACTATGACAGCTATTGGAAACTAGATGGTGATGGAAGATAAGGAATGAACTTCGAAGACAGGTGGAAGACTAGAAAATGGCGAGACGGGAAACGGTGAGATACGAGTGAGTAATTGACAGATAAAGCATTTGTGATGCAGGACGGTTGGGCCATAGGGTGACAGTGATGATGAGAACGTGTCAGAGTCGAGGAGAACATAGTGGTGGTCATGGACCGGGCAGACGGCCAACAGAGGGCCCAAGGGGTAGACGATGGCAAACGATGGACAGTGAATATCATACATGCCGCATGCCAGCAACTAGGGGTGAAGGTGGGGCGACACGCTTCGCTTACCACAGGCGAGCAGCGAGCTGAATACAGACGATTAGGTACCTGATAGACATGAGCCGCTTACAGGCAGGCAGCATGCAGATCACTTTCTAGGTGCAGTGGCGGAGCTGGTGGCCGCTACAGGCAATAGTGGCGGTGGCTACCCATAGGTAGCTTCCAGCATGAAAATGAAGAGTTCTCTCTATGTAAAATTCACCATTCTCTACATCAGGGAAGTGGGATTTTATATCCTTTTCCTCATGTGACTGCTGCAATTCTAAAAATGAAAATATTCAAAAGAGGGAATTTTATCATCTCTGTTACACTTTGTTAGGTTTGTGACTCCAACTATAATGGTAACCATAGATTTCCCCATTAATTTGCTATATTCCTTTAACTAGGAATGATACATGTCAATGATAATTTATAGAGATGGATTTGGTGGGATTAATGTTTAATTTTCTAAAAGTTGGTTCACGTCATGATGGCGGTTCACGTGTTGAGGTTTCGCCAGTAGTGTTTGCTGAAATGCCATAAATAAGTGTGAATTATCCAATAAAATCCCTTATTTTTTTTAATTTTAGCTAATACAATAAAATTTATAAACCTTAACTTAAGATTTATAGTGATAAGTATAGGTATCACCCAAGGGAAGCTAGTAAGGCAATTCAATTGCTTATCCAATTGAGTTATCTGGCCCTAATTTGGGTTTATTTGATCTTCAACAAATATCAAATTACCCTACTTATCTGAAGAATTTAGAAAGGAAGGTGGAACAGATGGGAATAATAGACGAATTAGGGATCTCTAATTTGACTTCTTTGATCCAATAAAAAGGATCAAAGGAGTCAAGTAGAGGGGTTAAGAAGAAAATTTGATTTTAGTTTGTTTTGGGAAATTGGGAGTCAAACTTTTCTCACTACTATCTCATAAACACAATCTAATCTTTCAAGAAACTAAACTCCTTTTTTTGCTATTTTTTAGTTGTTAATTTGCAAGTGGAATGGTTAGATAAATGCAATAATCACTCCTCTTAATCCTCATAGGGGCTTGTACATGCCGCTCAAACCAGGAGATTGAGATTTTCAAACTAAGATCAATAAGAACAACAAAGAAATTAACTGACACATGATCCACATTACACTAAAATTCAAATACAATGAAGCAAAAAATACCAAATAGGGTTGATTAGGGCTCTAGCTCCTCTCTCTCTTGTAGCTGTGAAAGATCCCCTTCCAAAGTGACATCCTCAGAAGGGTAGGGAAGTTCATGTTTCGCCCACGAACAGCCAAAAAATCCTGTTCGTGTTCGTGTTGGTGTTCGGTTCATTCGTGTTCGTTCGTGAACAAACACAAATGCTACTGGCTTTTTAAAAATGGTAAAAAAATGTATGATGAGAGAGATAGAGAGAGAGAGAAATGAGAGCGGGAGCAAGGGGGAGCGGAGCATGGGAGAGGGGTGGGGAACAAGAGAGAGCGAGAGAGATATGAGAGAGGGAGCAAGGGGGAGGGGAGCACGGGAGAGGGGGTGGGAAGCAAGAGACAGATAGATAAAAATGAGAGAGGGAGCGAGGGGGTGGGGAGCACAGGAGAGGGGGTGGGAAGCGAGAGAGAGAGAAAGAGAGACCGGACGCAGGAGAGAGAGAGAGAGAGAGAGAGAGAGAGATTGGAGGCAGGAGAGAGAGAGAGACCAGAGGGAGACAAGAGGCAGGAGAGAGAGAGAGAGAGAAAGAGATAGAGAGAGAGAGGTGGAGATCAGAGGGGGGGTTGGGAAGAGAGAAAGGGCCAGGAGAGAGAGAGGGGGACACGGCCGCACGGTTGAGTGAGGGGGCAAGGGAAAGGGAGCGGGGAGAGTGAGTGAGGGGGCACGGGAGGTGGGAGAGGAGGGCGGGGAGAGAGGGAGATCCCTGTTCTCCTTCTCTCTTTATCTCTCTTTTAGAGTAAAACATAATAATTTATATTACATTACCTCGGGAATGCCACCTATTCGCGAACGGTTCGTCTGTTCGCAAACTGTTCGCGAACATGTTTGTGTTCGATATTTCCTGTTCGTGTTCGTGTTCATGTTCGTTCATTTGCATGTTTGCGAACGAACAAAAAATTTCTTCCCAACCCTAATTGATGGGGGACCATCGCGACAGCACCAACACAGAACGAGTCCAACTACACTGAGCCGCTCGTGCCGATGCTCGCTACCCCGACTTCAAGTATCCGGCCTAAAGTCGTTCATAAGTTTTCCCTTATTTTTTGTTTGTAATTTTAAATTTTGTTGGACAATCGGACTGAGCCATTGTGTTGGGACTCGTCCGTTACTTTTCCTTCATTGTAATGCTTGTTTAGGGAAGGATTTCGTCTCGCGACAGTTTCTTCCTCTACGAACGACCACTTGGCACCCATCCTCCCTATATAAGGGGATTGCATGCCCAAGTGAGATAGGATTTTGAACAATTGAAAAGTTGAATGTTTCTTTCGTTTGTCTTTAGAGAGAAATAGGTAGCAGTTAGAGATCTAGAGAGAGGAAAACGAGATCTTTGTCGTCTTCCACGCCTCCACGTCGAGACCACTCCACGGAATGCATCGACGTCGACAGATCTTCTCCATACCCCAGTTTTTCTTGAAAGAATCGTGATTCAAGAAACTGGAAGTCATTCAAGTACTCGCCAAAAAGCGTCAAGAATCGATCATCGCCCTCATTCTTGGGAAATTCTGATCAACATCACCGCCGCCGTGCACTACGCCCACCGTTCACCAAGCTCACCGAGTGCGCACCACTGCACCATCTTGTGCCCTACCGCCCTCACGCCCACCAAGCACCAGGCCCCACAATCTCGCCGGGTGCCCTGCCACTCACGCGCCCGTCGAGCGCCGCACGCCACTCATCTGCATTGCGCCTTGCCGCCTCTCGCCCGCGTGCGTCGCCCCAGCGTGCTAAGCGCCCGCTGCGCGCTGCGGCCCCGCCGTATAGCACTCCCTCTTGTGCGCGCGCTGCCGCTGTCTGCCCCACTCGCCCTCATGCCACGATCGCCGCCAGCCGCGTCCTACACATGCAGCCCACTGCGAGCCGTGCCCTGCAGTGCGCTGCGCCCACTGACAGCCTCACATCGCTCTACGCCACATCTCAGTGTGCGCCGTACCCTTCCGCTCGCCGGTCCCTGCTGTGTGCCACGTCCTGTTACCTGTCACCACCCTTCGCACACCGAGGTTCTATTCGGTTGAATCCTGCCAGGTACCTCCTCATTACCCCTTCATCTTCAGTATCATTACTTTTTGCAGTGCCGTCATCCCCTATCATTTCCTCTGCCATTTACTTGAAACGCTGATTGAATAGGATAGCCACCCGTTGTCGAGAGGTAGGAAATTCTTTGTGATAGACGACTAAATTCTCTGCTATAAAGGGTGTGAACGTTTTTTTTTAGCCGTAAAATGCTTCTCTCATTTTAGGTGTTCTAGTGGTCTAAGGGTCATTGGGAGTCTAACCTGATTTCTTCTTTCCTTTGAGGATTTACGGGACAGCTCACTTGGTCCGACGGTCTACATAATAGCTCATTGACGAGTTTTCTTAAAATCATAATACATCTCATAAATGTTCCATCGGCATAACGTCAGCGTAATTGTGTTGTAATATGAGTCGTCGATCTCGACAGCCCTCCGTATTACGTTGCTAATCCTCAACTCGAAGTTCTGATTTTATACTTAGGTTAAATGGTAAAAATTACCATTTTACACCCTATAATTTATTAATTTTTACATCTATGTAGGCTTGATCTGGATGATCCAACTGTATACATAGACAGCGGAGGTCAAGAGAAGAAATTCATGGAAATTGAGCTTAATCTAAATTCTGGATTAAGAATTATTAATAAATGAATATTGACCAATCAGAGTCGTTGGATCAGTATTCATTTATTTAACTAAAATTTTGAAATACATGCGATAGCATGTCGAGTGATGATTGGCTGGCTAAATTTAAAGTGCATTTTGCAAGTTTTCTCTTGACATGTCACATACCCCAGATCCTGAAATAAGAGCAAATAGAAAAATACACAAGATATATTTTGATTCGTATTTACATTTACATTTTTACCACCGTCTCCTGATTAGATGTTGCTATCATACCTCTTATGTGCATCTTTGTATGCCCCGCACAGGGGGTGCACTTACCGCCCGCAACAAGTGCATTTACGGATCGCATTTAAGCTGTCGGATTCTCTTCCGACAACCGAGATTTGGCAACAAGACCCCGCAAAATTGCTTTCTTGAAGTTTTGCACATAATTTTGTGCTTTAATTTGCACACGCAAATGGACGTTGCCCAAAAGTAACTGCACATATGCCCCTCCACTTTCTCTCTCCTCCATATTTTGTTTAAAAAATATAGAAAAACTGATGTTCATTAAATTAAACTTTAAGAATATTTCTATTTTGATCTTTACATCTGCAACGGGTGACCAAGAGCTATTTTAAGTGTATATTTGCAACCAAATTATCCTAAAAGTCCCTTCAACTTTAGAAATTGATTTAAATTACTATTTTCTTCCTAATTATAACTTTTTCTATTTAAAAATTCATTTGTTCTTTGAATAAATTCCCAAAAAAATCAATACAATTCTAGAAATTTCTAGAAAATATTAGTGATTCATTAAATTTAATTTGTAAACCTGAAATTTTAATTTAAATAGAGTTATTCCAAGCCTGCATAAATTTCTTAAAATTCATAAATTAACAGAAATTATTATAAATTAATAATTCACTTAAGATAATAATTAAAATGTAAATATATGATAACAACCCTATTTTAAAATATGTAAATATATAAGATTATGCTAATTACTTGAATTAAACACCAAATTTAGGGTGTTATGAGTTGCCACACTCAGTCATCATGGGATTGATAACATGATAAATGCATGTATATTTCCATATACTTTTGAATTTTTTTGTATTATTGATTTCGAATTTATCATGTTACTATTTGTGATGTCGGACATCGTCAACGGCGTCGTCTGATGGGTAATTCACTAAGATGAATGTAACTAAGTGATGCGATGAAACCCTAGATGATTTTACGTGCAGGTCTGACTTGTGGGACTTTGTCGAGTCCAAGCTCTAGGACAAGCGACTAAGGACGACGGCGGAGTGACGACGGTGAGTCCGAGCTCTAGGACCTTCTGACCCTTGTCGGAGTGATGACGCCGACTACGGCGCTGAACGGAATAAATCAGTAGGGCTCGCACGTAACGGGCAGACTCAGTCCGTGTCTAGGGAAATGCTCAACTCCTAGTTTTCATGAAGTAATTCTCTCTCACCTAATCTAACCCTAGTGCGGTGGAGTGTAGTAGAAAATATACTATAGAAAGTAATATAATGGATGAGCAAGGGAAATGATGTACCTCGTCAGTGGCGTCGTTCGTGGTCAGTGTCTTCGATGGTGAAAGTGCCGGTTTGGGCTGATGTAGTGAGTGACGAGCCATGGATGGATACAGCCTGGCTCGAGTGGCGGCGATGAAGCGGCACAGGAGCGTGTAGTTGGAGATTGGATGCAGGGAGGAGAGAGAGAGAATATCAGAACCAACACAATATGAGCGAATGATCCAAGCTCAACGAGTGTGTCCATGTGGATAGATTGGCATGGGTGTAGCAATGTGGATGAAGTTCGCCATTGTAGGAACAACGGTGGTGAAGTCAACAGCAGTTGTCAGTAGCTGCAGAAAAGGACTCCGAGGTCACAATCGACGATGCTAGCGGATTTCACGCTATAGTGGAGCATCGACTAAGTTAGGATTCCTCAGGGTCAGTGGTGTGGACATGGCAGGTGTGGTAGGGCAATCAAGCTGCACGTCAGTGCTGTTCGGCACACACACGCCCGTGAATGTGCAGCGCACGGTCAGGACAGCGGGATCAATGCTGAATATGATAAATGCGGCGGTGCGGTCCAGCTGGGGTGGTCGCGACGTTGGCTTTTCTATGACTTTGGCCTGAGAGTGGCAGTGGTGGAGCCTAGGCCGAATGGCTGCGTGGTCACGTTGAGAAAGTGTGCGCCTCAATATGTTCAGTCAGGTTGACCAAGCGGGCAAACCTCGCATGGGAGGATAGACAGCAGAGTCCCGTCTGTGAACACAAAGAGGTAGAATCACAAATTGGGGCCTGCAATGCAAATGATGCGTGAACGACCGAACGGCTGAACGGCGATGGTGTTGAGTGCAGGGGAAGTTTCGTCTAGGCGATGAAATCTCCAATGGATCTGTTGAACCAAGCGGGCCACGCTCACGGTTTGACAGAAGGCGGACGTCAGATTCCCATGTGCGTGTTCAACACGGGGTGATGGTCAGTCCTCTGGTAACACCGTTAGGTCAAAGAAGACCTGTTGGAAGACCGAGAGATCATGATTACCTTCGATCGAGAGTGGGTCCGTGTTCGTCCTTGGCGTACGATTTCGCAAAAGAATTGGCAATGCCCACCTTCCCCCTTCACCCTTGGCCATAAAATTATATTCTTCTTCTTCCTCTCCTTCTCCCTCATCACTTCTACTTGGGTGAGATCTGAAACGAGGGATAACTGCCACAAAGAAAATGTCCAGACCTACTTTCTCACCATCATTATCCATTCATTTACCCTTAAAATCCATCACTTTCTCACCCTAAACACTTATTTTCCCTACTTTCTATCTCTAGAGCCAGTTCTTTTTCTCTCTAGACCTTCAATCCATATCCCTAGTGCATCCCCTCAAAGTTTCATAAAAATTTTCCTTCATTTACACCTTAAAACTCCATCTCAAACTCTCTCTACTTCATTTCTTCATTTTCTCCCTCCATCTCCTCATTTGGACCTTTTCTCTCTCTAATCCCATTTATAATCTCTCCATATCCCTCTCTAAATTCCCTTTCATATCCCCTTTTGAATGTCAATAAATCATCTTCAAAACCTCATTTTCTCCCCTCACCACGGTTAACGTGCTGTGGTGTGCGCTGCACAGCGGCGCCAGGGGTGGCAGGTCCACCTTCTGCCCACCGTTCATGAGCGCACACAGCTGTGAAACTGCTGGGAAGAATGGCGCCCTTCAGGCCTTAGCGGATTTTATGGCCAAGTCTCGAATAACCCCGAATTGCCCCGTTCCAGCTCGAGCTAGGTCAAACCGGTGATTATAAAATTCTAAAAATATTTATTTTTGATTTTTGGTGTTGATTGAATTAGGAATATTAATGTAAAATATTTTAGTGTTTTTTTCTTCAATTTAAATCATAGGTATTGACTAAAAATCCATAAAAATACTGGAAATCGTCTCACTTTTACCTCCTTGTGGGTCGACCTCTCACTTACCCAATAATTGTTACAGATTATTTATGTGGAAACTTTCATTAATATAGTTTTTTAAGTCTGAATTAAATCCTAAATTTGGACTTATCAAAGATATGCTGCAGCTTAGTCTTATTGGCGATACCGTGCCGCCCCCTTCCTTGTTGTCATGCTGATTTGAAGTTGATTTAATAACATGCCCTGGTATGTCATGCGTGGTTCAAGGCTACAATTGGATCTAATCCTGTGAAATTATATCTTTTCCAAGGGTTTTGTAAGAGAAGATGCAAGTTGATCACAGGATGGGATAAATCAAACATGAAAGCTACCTTGAGCTATATATTCACACAAAAATAGTAGTCTAATTCTATATGCTTAGTGTTTACAAGAGTGACATGCTTTTTAGCAAAGTAAGCTACTCCTTAGTTATCACACCATAATAGTGGAATGAATTATGTACTTAGTGTTCTTTGAGAAGAGACTTTGGTCATAGAAGTTCAACCACTGCAATGGCTATGGCTTCATATCATACTTTTGTGTTGGATCATGCTTTCCTTGATTGCAGGTGATCAGATTGGTTCTACTATATATGAATAATCCACTTAGCTACTGTCCCTTAATGAGAATCTCACACCTAGACCTTTTCACCGATGACTTAGAGAAGTGGAGATGACTTACCAGTAAACCAGAATTTGGGTTAAAATATTTGGCTCTGATTTATGCAAAAATATTTTTGAAATTTTCCGACTAAGTACACTCTATGTAAGGGTTGGGTCTACAAGGAGAAGGCAATAGAGTAAATTGCCATTAAAATATACTTTAAAATATAATTTTGAAGTGATTTTATATTTTTTGGATTTTAAACTATATTCTAGGGAGCAAAATCACTTAAAACAAAGGAAAACTAATGAAATAATTTTAAATAAATGAAATAAATAATTGATTATTTTGAAAAGCTTCCATTTATTTATTATGATTTTGAGGCATTTATTTAGGATTTTTATGGGCATCAAATAAGTTTTAAGGCCTTATGGTTATTGCTCCGGTAGTGAAATTTGCAAGTAGCTGCACTGGCTGGCTCATAATTTGTATGTGATGGCATGACGCATGTTGGCCCATTTGACGGCGACAGATGGTGAATGAAAAATACTGTAAATTTTTCCATACGAAGATTGTTTCAACATGGCTTGATGTGCTAGGAAGCTCATCATCTGAACCATCTGCTAGAATATTTAAGAGGATAAAAAGGCGATAAACTTGGATCAAATACACTAGAAATCTCTGAGTCTTGCATGAAAATAACAAGTTAAAGAAAGCTGAGGTATTTTGCTGCAAAAACAAGTGGAGGCAGAAATGAAAGATGGGATACAAGGTGAGGGGAAAAGAGTTAAAATAGGTGCATTCTAACTTTCCAGCCTTTATCGTTTATTCCAAGGGTTTGGACTGCTAGGTTTACTATATTTGCGACCTTGATCCACATGCCTTGATTCCAATATTTGAAAATAGTCTATGAATATAAAAAATATGGGTTAGTTCCACTATTCTTTTCTTTATTTGATCGGTTCTTAAAAAATGCAAAAAAGGACTTGAGAATGGACTTGTTGTCCAAGAAGTGCCTCTATTTCTGATCAGGGTAAGTTTTGGATATCTATGATTATTATTTACCATTTTATTATTCAAATCCTGCATTTCAACTAAAAAAAATAAGAATATCTCTCAAAAATCCACTTGATTTTAAGGAGTCAAGTAGGTTAAGTCTCAAAAATCAATAAATTACATAAAAATAGAGTTTAATAATACTTAAGCAAGTACTCATTATATCCATATATGGTGAATAATGAGGGTGCAAACCTGAAGGACAAATAAAACCTTAGGCCACCCTTTCCGCAGCAAAGTTGTGGGAAAATGGGTTGTGGACAAAAAAGCTGTAACTTTTGCTACATGAGGCTCTTTTAGTACCGTTTGGTGCATTGGAAAGCTTGAAGTCTAGGTTTTCATTTATACCTATAAAATGATGAGAAATTCAAATTAAACATTCAGGAGATCCCACAAACCTTGTTGTCACTTTCACCAAGGCCCAAGTGGTGCTCTTTCTCCAAGGATCTTGATCACCCTTGAACTTTCTCTCCCACAATCTTGTCGAACAGGAATTGATGAAGCAAATCAGATGTACTAGGTCTCCAACAACAAGTTGAGAGCAGACATCTAAGATGAGATACAAAGAGAGGGGAGAAGATATTAAATAGAACTGCCTTTTACTCTCCCAGCCATCGAATCTAACTCCAGGTGTTTTAAGGGCTATGATTATTTGATTTCCAGCCTGGATCAGTGTTTTATCGTTCCCAGATTTGAAAACATTCCTTTCAAATATAAGTTGTGGGTAATTCCAGAATTCTTGCCTTTAGTTGACCTGATTCTTAAGGAGGTTTAAATGAGCTTCATATGTATTGGGCATCTTCTGATTTTCTATTAAATGGCTTGGGTTTCTCCTTTCCTACCAATTTCATCCCAAATTCATCCATGAATTTATCTAAGTTCTATTTTTCAAATAAAACTCTAAGAAAATGTAAGAAATCCACTTGACTTAAGAGAGTCAAGTGGGGTTAGTCTCAAACATCAATAATATTTATAAAAATAGAGCATAGAAAATAAATGATTATTTTTTATCCTTAAATGGTGAGTAATGCAAGTATAAATTTAAAAATAGATTTTAAAAAAGAATTATAAAGTATAACTTTATTGATATAATTTAATGTTATCAAATACCCCCCAACAAAATCATTGTTAGTCCCTTAACAATCTCTATTAAGTTTTTCTTCATTCATTTAATCATCCTTGAAATTGATGAGAGATAGAGAATGAAGTTTTAGAAATATCAGTCACTTATCAATACATGATACCTTCGTTGACAATTTAGACACAAACCTACAAATCACATGTAAGTCAACCCCCTCATACGTTGGAAACAGCTGATGAAGATAAGAAATGCAACCTACTTTTCTATAGGTCTGATGCTATAGATAACATTAACCTTACTATTCTCTATGAATAGGTGGCCCTCATGTCTCTCAAGGCTATGGACACGTCTCTCGAAGGTAGGACACTACTTGATGCTAGATACCTCTGATATATTTATTCCAAAGTAGTCCCGGATTAGATACTTTTCCCCCCCTGGCGAGCACAAAATGTCAAGTAGCTGCCAATAAAGTGGGGCGGTGAGGATGTGATTACATGTTAAATAGAAGATAAGAGAGAACAGAAGGATGGATTGCTCAAAAGAAAGGGGGAAGATAAGATGAATGATAACATGTGTAGACGGAAAGATTACTTAGTAGCTTTAGTGCCGAGATTTTAGACGAAAGGCAGGAGGTAGAAAAAAATATTAAATGAGGAAAATGATCAAAAGACTTCTCACAATAATTAGATGTAAGAAAGGCACATGATTGAGTTTTCATCGAGAGAGAAAAAACTCTAAGTGTAAGAACCCAAATGGTACTTCTTTATCTGTTTTCTTCTTCTTCGTATTATTTTCCTCTTGTATTTTACTTTTTTATTTTTGTATTTTTTATTTTATTTTTCTACCTTTTTTAAAGCTTTTTTTTCATTTTGATCATTTTTTCTTTTAAAAAGGGTACAACAAAAACGAACTGCTCAAGAAATGCCTAAAGTCATGCGCAAATCCATGTAATTTATATGTGACCACTAAACATATATTTTTAGTAAGAATGCAATAAGAAAGAAAAAATAGAGAGAAGAATGAGATTGAGAAGATGAAGAGTGATAGCAGAAAGAGGGATAAAAAAAACATTATAACAAGGATATCAAAAAGGGGAAGATAGACAAACTTTGGAGAAATCATATCATTCGTAATAGTGGGAAGGTTTAGAGAAGGGTTCCTGTAGTTAATAAAATTATATGGGGATGGTTTTAGGTAGGATAGGAGAAGGGTGAATAAGATACATGAGGATATTCTGAATTTAGGTTTTGGTGGATCAAGAAAAAGAGATTTGGTGCTCAAGACTTCAAGAAGTACCAACCCCTTGCTTAATCAAGATTCTATTTTATGAATAAACTAGACAACTAATGTAGATTTAGCTATCCATCAAATGATGTGGAGATCTTCCTGTACTACTTTCAATCACTCTCATTGATAAGCATGAATTTTTTGTTGCATACATGCATTACAATACCACTACCAGATGATGATTTATCATTACATTATTCAATTATGTTTATCAAAACATAAAATACCACATTTATATATATTATGCATTTTGTGCATTTATTTCGGGAAACTAACTCTATTAGACATCGCTGAAGTCCAATGGTTTATTTCTCACATTTTTTTGAATATTTGTTTCAAAGGGTAGGAAGGCAATGGTGGTAGGGGCGCAACGATAACACCAAGGGCTGAACATGCCACTGAATTCTTTTTTTTTTTTTTAATGGCAAAAATCACGGTGCCGGGTACGTCCAACCCTAGGGTTATGCCCGTAGTCCGATCCAGCCTTGCCCTGGATGCCACCCAAGGGGTTTTTATTTGTAAAGTGTAGTGTTTTTCAATGTTTGTGGGCGTGGATCGAGTATATGTATCCCAATTACACTCGGATCCCACTCGTCCACGCCCATAGTTAGGGAAAAGAAAAGATACATGAGGGATACCTCGCGGACGCTCGAGGAAGTGTGTTCGTCGTCGTTTCTACGGAGCGGTTCCACGAGGTCATTGTAGCGCTTGGTGGCGCTCTAGTCGGTGTGGTTCTTCGTCGTCGTCGTCATGTGTGCTCGGAGTGGGCGGAGTGATGCTCTAGTCGAGGCGGGCGCGGTCCACACCTCGTACGCCAGCGCTCCAGGCAATCCTCCAATCCCGCGGGCCGGGCGTCGCGAGGAGGCGGCGTATGCGGAGGGAGGGCAAGCCAAGACGATCGAGCCGATGACATCCTCGGGCCATGGGCGGAAGCTCCTGCCAAGAATAGAAAATAGTGGAGTGGGTGCGAGCGTGTACCGCATGGTTGGCAAGGGCATCAGCTTTCTGGTTTCCCTCTCTCAGCTGATGACGAAAGCACGCGATACGCGAGCGGCACCGCATGATGTCGTTCCACTCTCGACGTAGTCGCCACTGGGAGCATGTGCCTGCACGAAACATATCAACTAATATCTCTGAGTCCGATTCCACGATGATATTATGAAGGTTCCGTTCCTCACAGAGGAGGAGACCATCACGTATCGCCATAGCCTCGGCTATTGTATTAGTTTGTACGCCATAAAAAGAAGAGAAGGCAAGAAGGAGGCTCCCTGTGTGATCACGGAGGACACCTCCGCCCCCTGCTGGCCCTGGGTTCCCCTTCGCCGCACCATCCACATTCAATTTGAGAAAGCCTACTGGCGGTGGGAGCCAATACTGGATACTGGATGCGGGTGGCGAGGGGGGTCACTGGGATGCCAATAGAGTGGAGGAGGTGGCATGCAAGTGGTGATCGGATGTCTCGCGGTGTGAGGAGAGGCTGAATGCGTCGAAGCCACAGCTGACCTCGACGCCTGATGTCCTCAGCTCGCATAGGTGTACCTGCAAAACGAGACGAATTTCTCCCTTTCCAAATCTCCCATAGAAGATAAGCTATGGTGATGGGGAGGATGGGGCTCCGTGCAGAGCGAGTCTGCGAGAGGATAAACTTGCTGAAACACTCAGACGGTGTCAAAGGACGAAGACAGTCGGTGATGAGATGCCAGCAGTCTACTACCGTCTCGCTATGGAAGAAAAGATGATCTATCGTCTCTGTGTGCGGGAGAGTGGGGCAGTAGTGGCAGCGCGAACTAAGAGAACAGCCTATCCGAGCCACTCGGTCGTCAGTCGGGAGGCCTCGGTGGAGGAGTCTCTAAAGGAAAAAGGAGACACGTGTATGGATCGTCGGATGCCAAATGCGCTGACCCTAGCGCTGTGAGGGAGATTTCACACGGAAATGCTCCCACGAGGAACGACACGTGTATGCTCCCTGGGGTGTGAGTGTCCAGATAGCACAATCAGGACTAAGGTCAAGAGGGGTAGTCTGGACCTCGGATAAAGTGGCCAAGGGAAGGCCATGCTGCTCCCATAGGTGTGGTGTGTTGCTTCTAAGCAACTGGGCCACTGTGAGGCGCACACTGTGTGGTACGAACTGAGGATGAGAGGCGAGCGCCGCATCAGCATGCCAGGTGTCATACCAAGCGCTAATGTCGCCTCGGCCGATGTGCCAACGGGTCACGTGACTCATCTCAAGCCAGTGGCGCTGCCATGTCCGCCATCGCTTGGTGCCCCGAATATCAAGCTCGCGTCGGGCCCATTCTTTGTATTTAGCTAAGATGAAACTCCCCAATGGGGAGTGGGTGGTACGCATACGCCATACCAGTTTCTTTTGAAGCATGTCTTGGACATCCGAGAGGCGTCTGATCCCTAGACCCCCTTCAAGCGTCGGCCGACACACTTTCTCCCAAGAAACCCAATGGTGACGTCGCTCCCCCTCGAAATGACCAGACCATAGGAAGCGTGCACATAGGCGTTCGATAGAGCGGAGAACCGTAAGTGATAGTGATACTCATGAGGGCGTGTCGTATTAGTTGGATGCGGCCTCTAGGGGAGAGGAAACGTAGTTTCCATCCCTCCAGTTTCTTCCTTAGCTTGCCTAGCACGGCATCAAAATAATGATGACGAGCAAGGCCAAGGAAGATAGGGCATCCAAGGTAGTCGAATGGAAGCTGTCCTCGTGAGTATTGTGTGGAGTGCTGAATGATCTCAGAGTGCCTCATAGTGGTGGACGGGCCCACAATAAAGCTGCTCTTCGAAGCGTTGACGAGTTGGCCGGAGGCTTGCTTGTACGCTGTAAGGACACTCATAAATTCCTTGATGGATTTTTTAGATCCATTAAGGAACAGGATGGCATCATCAGCAAATAAGGAGTGAGAGATGATCGGGCAACCCCTCTTTGTAAAGTACGGTTGGATGAGGCCTTGGTTGATCGCCCGTGTGAGCGATCGGCTAAAGACCTCCTCCATCAATATAAAGAGGATGAGTGAGATAGGGTCACCCTGCCTGAGTCCCCGCGTAGCCGTGAAAAAGCCGGTGGAATTTCAATCCATCAAGAGGGAGAAGTGATTCTCCCTGATGCAAGCATCGACCAGTGCGATGAACGCATCCGTGAATCCGAAGCGGCGCAACACTTCGAGGAGGAAGTTTCACTCAACTCGATCAAAGGCTTTCTCCATATCAAGCTTGATGATGACGTTAGAGCCCAGAATAGGAGTGTCTATCGAGTGGGCTAGCTCGTGTACTAGTGTGATGCTTTCATGGATCTGTCGACCCTTGACAAAGCCACACTATTCTGGCGAGATAAGTCTATCAAGGAAGCGTCCAAGTCGGTTTGTAATGATCTTTGATGCGACTTTATAGCATACATTACAAAGACTGATCGGACGAAAGTCACGGAAGGAAGTGGGGGTGTCCACTTTCGGAATAAGCGCCAAAAAAGTGGATTTCCAACTCTTTGCGAAGACTTTATGTTGGAACGCTTCCTTGATAGCTAGGACCAAGTCGGTGCCTACCACATCCCAGCACGCCGTATAGAATTCTGTAGTGAAGCCATCGGGTCCTGGGGCTTTGTTACGGCCCAATGAGAAACTACCTCTTTGATCTCCGCGTGCGTCGGGGTAGCTAGCAAAAGTGCATTTTCCAGGTTGGTCACTAAGGGGGGGATGGAGGTGAGAATATCCTCGCTCATAACAGTGGGCTGCGAGGAGAGGAGGGAGTGATAGTACTCCACGCCTGCACCTGCTAGTTGGATAGGGTCCTGGCCATGCGTCTCGAGGAGGGTCATATAGTTCGGGCGGGCTCTGTGACGGATCGAGGCGTGAAAGAAACGTGTGTTCCTATCACCCTCTCGCAGCCATTGGATACGCGATTTTTGGAGATAAAAAATCTCCTGTCGTCGCATAGCATCCTCCAGCTGTTCTCTAAGTCGTAGCTGTCGCTCCCCCATGTCATCTGTCCAGCACTCCTGTAGGTGACGGTCAACATCAACCAATTTTCGTTTAAGCTCCTCTATCGGGGAATGGACGTCTCCAAAGACATGGCGGTTCCACCATTTGAGGTGGAACTTGAGGTTGCGCAGATGGTAACTAAAGTTTTCCATAGGTGACGTAGAAATGGAACCGTGCCAATGACTACGTACATATCTATGGAAATCACTATGCTCTAACCACATGGTTTGGAAGCGGAATGGGGGGCGGCGGATCTGATGACTTGAATCTGAGAGGAGGAGAATCGGTGTGTGGTCCGAGTAAAGTCTCGGAAGGAACTCTACCGTGAGAGTGCACTGCATCAATGCGGAGCTATTCGTGAAACAGCGGTCAAGCCGTTCGTATATATGCGCATCCGCTTGGCGTTCATTGCACCAAGTCCACTTCTCCCCTGTGGTAGGTGGTTCCACTAATGAAGTGTTGTGAATAAAATCATTGAAGGCTTGCATAGAGCATAGCCGAGGAGGGCGGCCCCCTTTGCGCTCGCTAATTTCCCGTATGCAATTGAAATCTCCGGCTATAAACCAAGGGAGTTCAACTAGCTACGAGTGAGAGTGAATATGGCGGGCGAGTTCTTCCCAGAGGGCCTCCTGCTCAGTGTGTCTATGCGGAGTATACACAATGGTAAGTAGCTAAGGCTTTGGGGAGCACAGCACGTCAAAAGTGACGTATTGTGTTCCTTCGGCCAAGAGTGCGATCGAATAATCTCGCTTCCAAAGAAGCCAGAGTTTATTTGATGGATGGCAGTAAGCATGTTCCATCCCAAGTTTCCTCGCGATGGTTGGGGACTGATCCGATGTAAGCATCGGCTCTAGTAGCCCCACGATGCCTAATCTATGCCTAGTAATAAGGGTAAGTAGATGGGTTTGGGTGAGATGGTTACCTATCCCTCTACAGTTCCAAACAAGACTTGGAATCATAAGTCTATCGGCTCGCGTGACGCACCCGAGATCGGGTGTAGTACGTGCGGCGTGAAGGTGGGGGTGATGCATGTGAATGGCGTCTCGAGCCAGGAGGGGTATCCACATCCGAGTCCTCAGAGAGGGAGATATCATCCTCCGCGCCGGTGGAATCCCAACCGCTAGTACTACTAGCACTGTCCTCCGAGCTAGTGAAAGGGGCTTGACAATTTGTCAAGCGTTCCACTTGTTCAAAAGGAATATGCGATGGGTGGAGGGCGGGTGTGGGGGCGGGGGAAGGACGTGGAAGGTGTGGAGGGGTGAGGGAGGGGGCGGGAGCGGGTGCGGATGGTGAGGGGGCTGGAGCGGGTGCGGGGGCGGTGGTGGAGATGGCGGGAGCGGGTGCGGGAGGGTAGGGGGCGGGAGCGGGTGCGGGAGGGGTGGTGGGGATGGGTGCGGGGGGTGATGTAGGGGGGGTGGGGATGGATGCGGGAGCAAGGTGGGAAGAGGGGTTGTGTGTGGGAGTGTAGGAAGGACGTGGTGTCGGGGAGGATAGCAAGGCTATAGGTGTGGCAGAAGAAGGCGTGGGGAGCGGGGCAGGTGATCGAGGAGGGGCGGTAGATCGGGTGGGGGAAGAGGTGATGCTAGCCTCGGGGGCATCGGGGACCATCAGTAGGGCAAAAGAGTTCGAGGTACGCATGTCCTCGCTGACCTCCTTACCCTTGCTAGAGGAGGGAACTCTAGTGCGTGATGGGGATTTGGGGCGCTTCTCAGTACCCTTCCTCACCCACTGGGAAGTGGCAGGGGCAGGCTTAGCCACTGGGGGCTTGGTTGGGCCCGTTGGGTCGTGGGGGCGGGGGTGCACCGATGTAACCACAGGTCGAGAACTGCGAGGCGGTTTCGCGCGTCGCCCCTGGGTGTCGGAGATAGCGGCTGCAATATAATCATTGTAGGCCAAGGACGGGAGGTATTCCTCCTCCGTGGTGGTGGTTTGTGTCGCCTTTTGGCAACATGTATGTAGGGTGTGTCCTAAGACAGTGCAGTGTGTGCAAAACCGTGGGAGGTTTTCATATACTACTGTCTGTCGGATCATCTCATCCCCATTCCGGATCAGTATCATGCGGTGTAGAGGGGCGAGTAGGTCGACCTCGACACATACTCAGGCATATCCAGGATGGCTAGCCACTGAATTCAGAGAACAGCCCAATCAGGTTTACAAGTGTTTGAAAGATCATCCATGTCAGTATAGGATGTTCAATATATCTAAGTTAAACATCTCAATTCCTTAGAGGTGGGGAACTGAGCCGGGGACCAAGTCTACTCCACACATAGGATTAGATTAATATTGAGTTAACCCCTAACTAAAGGCATGATGTTTGATATTAAAGGGTTTAGAAATATGTAGATCAAAATATTAATCCAATGGAGAAAATTTGGAGTAAAAAGGACTTAAAATGAGGGACTTATGAACATTTCAGTAAATAGAGGGTTTTCTGTAATTTTCTACTGTGTTGGCCAAAAGGGGTGCCATGTGGCGGCAGAGCCACCTAGACTTGACATGTCAGCATGGCCCCTGCATTCCACGACGGTGAAAGGTCTTCCACGCTGGCAGAATGAGTCCACGTGGACTCGGGGAGCACACACATGTGGCGCGCATGGGGCACACATATTTTTAGTCATATTAAAAATATCATCATCAGTCATATCAGACATTTGATCCTCGAGCATCATTACACAAGGTTAAAAATTTTCAGGATTTTATTTTCCACTATCTATAAAAGTACCATCTATTATAGAATCCTAATCAGTAATGCATTCAACTGAATCATCATTGAAGATTCCCAAATGAAGATTTTTTTGAAGAGGAACCTGAGCTTCATGATCCTTTCTATGCGGATCTCTTTCAATTGTTTATTCTACCATATCATCAGTCTGCTCATTCTCCTCTCCCTCAACTTGCATTATTCTGAATTTTTATGAAAAGAGCAGACAATTCTTTTGATAGTATTACTCTAGGCATATCATGAATAGGTTCCCTATTTTCATCATGATTGAAGGCATGGAAGAGTAATGTTTATTTAGAAGAGACCCATGAATAGAACAAATGAAGTGTCAATAGGACAACTCAAACCCACAACTGATATTTAAAAAAAAGACTTTTAAAAAAATTAATCTACAGATAACATCTCATATCAACATGAGAAGGCTGATAAGAATGAAAAAAAAACTCTGAGTTGAAGGTCGACCTTGATTGGTACACATGTTGCTATGTTCATCTTCCATGATGTTGATAAGAGAATCCCAAGCTCCTCTTGTTCCCTTCCTATATTTTATACCATCTCTAACATCCTTGCATTCTGCTCCATCATCATCTTCATCATCTGCATTATGTTATTAAAAAAATTTTGATAAGTTAATGGCATATCCTGAAAATTTAACAGAGATTGAAGTTTGAGGAAATGCAATGATCTTTGCTGAAATGGATCCCCAGATTTGTGATTCAATTTTTTTCTTCTTTGACTTTTCGTTGTGCTCCATTGGTGACGACCTTGTTCAACATGCATTACATTTGGCTCCATATTCTGGCATGCTTCATTAACATGGACAAATCTAAAACAAATGGTACCAAATGACTTTTGCAGATGATGATTAAAATAGGTTTGGTAAAGATAATTTTCTTAGAAAAATATTCCGTTCTTTCATAATAATGCTGTTCATGAAACTAATAGGCATCATATTTTGTAAAATATGAAATAAAACATGGGTCATAATATCCAGGATCAACGTTTCTTGAATAAATTTTTGTGGTCATGATAAAATAGTTGAAGGACGAATAAATAAATGCGCATACGAAATCATCCTTTGATCCATTTTTCAAAAAATACAAGAGAATAAATACTGAAAATAAATTTACTACATCAATGATACATATAAAAAATACAACTTAGGAAAATAGATCATAAATTTCTGATTTTATCCATAAATGATAAATAATGCTAGTGGAAATCTAAAAAATGTGGTAAAAAGAATAACAAAAGCATAATTTTATTGATCTAATTTGGCTATCAGTTGTGTGGTTGGTAAATAGTGGAGGATCCCAACAATTGTGTGTTATATTGTTGCATTATACGTGTTACAATTGGTCTTGTTATATATAGTGGAGGATCCCAACAATGGTGTGTTATATTGTTGCATTATACGTGTTACAATTGGTCTTGTTATATGTTGTGGAGGCAACCTGAGATGGAGAAGTAATGATTTTTCACTGCTTCATGTTAGCGACACAATAATATGAATGTATAGTGAGCTTACGTCAAGTACATACCTAATGACTGTGATAAAGTTGATTACCTAGGATGTGATGGGTTGGACCCCCGTTCCATTGTCAAAAGGCAATACCAAAGATGGAAAGGGTTCTCATGTTGGGGGTGTTTGAGCTATTGCCGGCAAAACCTGAGTGAAAAAAACCACGCGTGATGTGCTTTTTGAAGCCCCTAGGGTGATTTTTGGAGGAAGAAAATATGAGAGGATAACCTATAATATGTATATATATATATATAAATGCATTTGAAGTGTCAAGTTGTTGGATGTCCCATTAGTATGATGCTGTGAGAGGAAGAAGAATGCAGAGTGTCGTAATTTTGATAAGACATACTGTTACATTTTCCTGTTCCACTGTTGAACCATCACTATTTAGTTTAATTTTGTATATATATTTACACCTTAATAGTTGAGTGTTGCGAGGGGAAAGAACAATATCCCACAAGTGATTCTGGAATAGAGTATCATACTCCTCTTTTATGGCTCCACGTCATAAGAGATGTTGAGAGACTGAGACAGATCTAGGTTCAAATGGAATAATTGGTGATGTGTAGAAATAAGGGATGAGATCTTATATGTATACCTAATATGATTTGCATAAGAATAAAATAAGTTGGGATTTTTTACAAGAACTATTCCTCTTCTTTCTTCTTAAAAAATTTAATCTTTCGAATTAAAAAAATAAAACTTGAATACATATATCTATAGACTTCTTTTTAATGATTTCAGAATAACATACTTTTTCAACTTTCACTTCCACAGAACCAATAAATGGTTAATTGCATGTGTAGAACTATGGACCATTGCCATTGTTGAACTACTCAATAAAAGATAAGTATAGAGGATTGATCTTATATAGAAGGATATCATAAATACATGATATAATTTATAATTATATTCCTTAAAATACACAAAAAATCATTCTTCTTGATCATTATTGAAAATATTTTATTCAAGGAAAAAAAGAGGAGTAAATGCTTGGGCGTAATGTTGGATATGGATGAGTGAAGCAAAATACTTATTGGTATTGAATTGGTTGATTTAGTTTTAAAGACTATGTGATTTTTTGACATTCTCCATGCAAAATGTGAATAAAAGTATTAAATTTATCATTAAGAAAGTGTTAACTTAGATCTAAGTAAAGAATACAGTATTTCTACTGAATTCTAATGTTTAAATTATTATAATATTATAGAACACTCCAAGGTTGGGTTATTATTCTTTTGTATTAAACATTATTGACAATTTTAAGTTATTGAAGTATATTTGAAAGAAATACAAATAGACGATCAGGAATAAAGTGAAAGCTGAATAGAGATGTAAAATAAATTGGTAATGATTAGTTAGATAGATATATTTTAGAGATATAAATATTGATTCATAAGATGAAATTAATAACAAGTGTTCTAACACAAATAAATATGCTCGATAAATCGTGATAAACTTTAAATGAATACACCAGTGGTCACACAAACCTCACTGTGACTTTCCCAAGGGCTGAATGACGCATTTTTTACAAGATTATTGATTAGACTCGAACCCTATCTCATATCGGAAAAAAGATATATGATGGAATAGGCTGCTAGTGGCATATCGGAAATTGAAGATTTGAGACAAAGAGGGGTCAAATTAGTTTTAACAAAGGTGCTTTAACTCTCTGAGACCTCAAATTTCATTCACAGGTTTTGGAAGGATATTTTTCACCATCCGTGTTTTAAATTCTTGATGGTAAAAATTCAGAAGTCTACTTTAGAAAAAAAATTCTTTTTGTTAGATAACTCGTCTTTATGGAACTAATCCTTTGATATGCCTTAAATGGGCTCATAAAATTAAGCTTTTGTATATCGGGCCTCCATTAAAGAACTACGTCATGGCTTGGGTTTCTTGTTCTAATCAAGATAATGGCTTGGGCTTCTATTTTTTTTCTACTTTGCATCTATTCACCTATGTCCTGTATTTCATAAAAACATTAGGAAGATGTGAGAAAATCTACTGAACTCTAAGAAGTCAAATGTGGTCACAAAACAGAAAACTAGAATTTAATAAGAACTAATTTAAATTTTATATTTAAACATTAACTGGTGAAAATGCTAGCGTAAACCTAGAGATAATAGTAAAAGTCACTTGTAAAAGTATATTCTTATTTAGTTAATTTAATGTTGTCAATATTTGACCATGACCAAGGATTTGCTCCAAGAAGAAAGCCCTTCTATTTTTCCTTACAACTTCGATCGATGATTTTCACCATTAAAACTTGGATCTCAAAATCACATTCTTTCACTCTGTGTAAAAATATTGAAGCAACTCTATGATGAGCTTTACCTGGACACGTGTCTATTTTTAGATGGGAGGATATATTTGATAAACTAGAAGGATATATATATATATATATCTCCTTGAAACTCGTAATGGATTCTCAGCTATCATCTTTGAAGTTGGATTATTTGGACCCATCACTTTTTTCTATGTTCACCAATCTACGTGTCAGATTGCCCGCCTGTCAGAAGATTCTGATTTCCAAATCTTCTCCCATAATTTTTTTTGTTTCAATGATGATATAACTTACTATTGGATTCTAAAAAAAATCCACTCAGTTTGTGATATTAGCTGTTAACGATTTTTACTAATGCACATTTTATGTACTTTAAAACAACATTTTTCTGACCTGTGTTTCACTTTCAATTTGAATTCATTGCAATGCATTCAGTCACAGATATTGTGAATAGAATAAAAGGTTTTGATCATGACATCACATGTCCCTACACACTAAAAAATCAAAAGTTAACTTATAATTAGTCTATTATAACATCTTTTTTTTTCATCATGCAAACTTTTCATAATGATTAGTGCAGCTAATCAGTCACAAACCAATGATTTGTTCCCTACCAACTGAACTAGAGGTCGTCACATGGATGGCCAAGATTAATCACAAAAAAATTATTGACAGCTAAATATCAGCTTGATAATTTCAATAATATGTATTCAAAATTAAGGTTTTTCGTTCTTTACAAATTAAATGGTAAAAAATCAAAACAATATAATACAAATTAAACATTTATCTTCTTTATAAGTTACTTTGTGATAATCCACTAGTACCATAAACATGAATATCGTTATTAAACATGATTAACCATTTAAATAGTATTTTAATACAAGTAAAAATATATGGTGGTTTGAATCCGATATGAAAGGTTTGGTAACAGATATATAGGATTCTTATAATGCAACTTAAACTAGAAAATTCACAAGATTAAATTAATAATTTGAATGGCATTACTAAGTCTCTGAATTTTATTTGAATTGTATTTATTTCTCTTTACCTACCTATCTGAATAAGGTAGGTAAAGTTGGAATCCAGATATGTATAGTTAAATAGGTACCAACCTTAAATTTATGAATGGCAAAAATCAAATCTAAAGAGGAGGGAGGGAGATAATGAATTCTACAATCTGTTCCAATAAATGTTTGATACGTGTATAATACTTTGCAAGGAACTTTATTCTCATTTAGAATCAGTCCGAAAATATCTCTCTACAAAAATATATTTAAGGCCATTTGATTTAAAATATAAGAACAAAATTTCTTATTTTAAAATATTTACCTCTCTTTCAGGTGTTGTCCACCACTCCTAGATGAAAAATAATGAAACTGAATCCTGATGTTACCTGATCCAGTTATATTGACTATTCTCTTTCAAAACACTAAAATTCACCAAAATATAGCCATAATTGTTTTTTCAGCTTAGCTAGAGGTAATTCCCTTAGTTTAGGAGAGAGTATGTGGATCAAAAATAAGTAGATACATAAAACACATTTGTTCATCATGTTTTGATGATGTAACACGACATGTCGAGATCGAGCGGCTCGTGCTATACCATAGGGGATGTATGCAAATGTGTGATGCAACATGGTTAAATGATGTGTTTGCTTGAGAATCAATGAGAAGAACGTAGGACAACCTACTGTTCTGGGGGTAGCCCTAGGAAACGACATGAGGGATCAGGGCACGGACAAGCTCCGAATGACCCAAGTGTTTGTTTAAAAGTCCGACAGGTTGGGGAACGTTCACCATCCGCAAACGTCCACGGCCATCACTGCAAGCGAAGCTGACCTGACATCGATCAAGAAAACCTAACACGAGCGGGGTGGTTATCCTATCATGTGTGTAGAGTCTCTCCTGGCAGAGGAATACCCGAAGACCGGCACTGAGGGAAGTAATAATACTAATAAAAGAAGGCGGAGAGGAAAATGACCTGCAGTCTGGGGCCCGGCCGTCAAGGCAGTCAGACTATCGGTGGCAGCAGCGGAGACAAACTTAAAGAGGGAAGGCTAGGAAGGGCATGGATGCGCCGCAACTGGCTTAGTGATGAGGACTTTCCTAGGGATGTAGTCCCTAACGATAGCACCAATCCTGAAGCGATTGGAACAATATGAGTGGTTGAAGAGGCACCCAATAGGATGACTTTATGCAAGTCGGGATATGTGGGCAGGAGCTTGCAAGGGAAAAAAACAGAAAATGCATGAAGTGTTCAGGCAGTAATCAGCTCCTTGGTATAGGGTCACCAGTCGTTCGACTAGGAAGTAACGTTCATAATCACTGGCCATTACTAGGAAGGAGTCGACGTCAATGTTTGCTCCGCTACAACAAGACGTGGACGGCATTCACAGAGAGCTGCTGCAGCGGTGACAATGTGGCCATGGGTAAAAGGCACTGGCAGAGTTGGCTGGTAGGCGGACACGGCCGATTGATCAGTCGTTCATTGAGGAGTCCGTTATTGAGGCTGAAGAGATTGCATCACCGTTCGCTGGCGCGGAGAGCTGACCACTGTGTTCGTCAACCGTAGAGGGACCCACGTGAGTGCAAAAGAACAGACGAGATGCGGCAGACCGAGTCTTGGGTCGGGATGAAGTCCGTTGACCACTGCTTTCGTCGACTGTAGGGGCGCTCGCGTGAGTGCAAAGAGCAAACGAGATGTGGCGGATTGAGTCTTGAGTTGGGATGAGGTCCAACCTTTTGGATTGCGACCTAGGAGGAGAAGTCATCGTGAATGATCCCCAGGGTGTCCACGGCAAAGTGAAAGCCAACCAGGGCACACCTACTAACACGGGTGCTGCAATCCTAGAGTGGTTGAACATCACAACGAGTTCGACGAAGGCTGTAGAAGAATAGACAGGGATCCGAGTGATAGAAGCTCATTGATCCTTCTTAAAGCTGGAGGACGAAAATGAGCGACGGCTTTGAACAGACGGAATGGAACAGAACAAACTTATGTTCCCATATCCGTCCGGGGAAAGAATCTCTGTCATTTTCGTCATTCGTCACTATTCTGTCATCACCAGAAGTACGGCATTTGTCCATTCCTTCAATCATCCATTGAAGTAAACAAAACGGAACAGACATCATAGTGACGAAAAAGGAACATCCTTGAACCCCCCCTCATGAAGACTCTTCGTCTGTCCCCGCTCTCCCCCCCCCTCTTATGTCGTCGTCTCTTCCAGCCAGTGGTCCTTCTCATCCCGTGTCCAGTCCTACAGAGAACCAGAAGAACAACATCACTGTCACGATTAGAAATCCCCAAAATCATCTTGACAAGTTTATCTCAAGAGATAAATATTTACACTAGCAACAACATTGATCTTCTCCCGGACATTCTTCAACAGTAGAGAGAGATCATCATCCCACTTTTAGAACTCTAGCTCCTTGTTATCGAGTATCTTCTCTGCCACCTGAAAAACAAACAGGGCTCAGAGACGATTTGGGAGACACCCAGAACAATGGTTTTCGAGTTCACAATACCTTCTTGCCGATCATTCTCCCTCCGGCAGTGTGCTCAAAGTAGATGTTATAGAATCCAATAGGGTAAGGACTTAGCCGATTTGGCTAATTCCTGCATAGAGCACTCCTGTGCCCTGCAGTTGCGATCTTTGCCCGTTTGCAGACTGGCAGGCAAAGGGGCGTCCCTACTGCACAAGCACTATACAACCGCTGCACAGCACCGGATGGCAACGCTCGACGGTGAGGACAAAGGGGGGGAAAAATGAGTTTTATCAAAGGATAAAATTATTTTTTTAATGGAAATCTTTTGGGGTGTGAGATAGGAACTGATGGGGAATCCAGATAGAGATAGGGAGAGATTTTAAAGAGAGAAATAAACACGCTTTGAGAGAGAAAAGTTTGATATGAGGATAGAGAGAGAGAGAGAGAGAGAAAGTAAAGACGGGGGTAGACGGAGTTGAGATGGAATTTGAAGGTGCAAATGGAAAAGATTTTTTGTGAAATTTTTAGGGGAGTATCTAGGGATATGGATCAGGTCTAGAGAGAAAAAGAACTGGCTCTAGAGAGAGAAAGTAGGGAAAATGAGTGTTTAGAGTGAGAAAGTGATGGATTTTAAGGATAAATGGAGGGATAATGATTGGAAAATATAGATCTAGGTTCCTAAAACTCAATTCAAGTCTACTGAGCCCTCAATGCTTCCTCTCAAGTCTGGATCCTTATGGTTTTCCAGGATCAGGCATTTTTCAATGCAAACAAGAGATGAGATTAAGAGGACACTTCAATAAACTTACATTAAGCAGGTTGAACAACCTGGATTCTAAAATGTACTTTGTCCTGCTGGCCAGCCACTTGATGTAGTATTTCACAAATGTGTGGAAATGAGGGGAAATGAGGAATAAAATGAGTATTTATATATTGTAAGAATTACTAAAATGCCCCTTTTGGCATTTTCTATTATATTTTCTTGCTATTTTTTCCTCTTTTTTCTCCATGGGTTGAGAGCTTCCCCTTGTGATCTTCAGTTTCATTCTTGTAAGGATTTTGAGAGCCCAATAGGTAGGTTAGGTAGTGGTTCATTTTCCTTGGATTTCTCTTTTGAAGGTCCACAACTCCACTTGATCCTTTGAAGCCCCTTTACAGAATCACTAAGCTCCCAAATATTCTCCGATTCCCTAAAAATTGTTTCTCATTCCTATAAATTTCTTCATTCTTGGAACTATAAAATACTCATCAGTAATCAAGCCACTGGACTTAAGAGAAGTCAAGGAAGTTAGTGAAAATAACTATAATGTGAAAAAATTAGAATTTCTAGCTAATGCATAAATATTTGGTTAATTGAAATAATAACATGATAAATTCAGAATTAATAATACCAAAATCATCTAAATTTTATCTAAATATCCATGCATTTATTATGCTATCCTACTCCAACTTCAAAAGATGATAACAAACAATCTAGAAGAATTTTAAGGCTGAAGTTTTGAGGGTATATCCATCTTTAACTCTATCTATGCACCATCCCTATAAATGGACTCCTATCATTATAATAAGCACCCTTGGATATTGTGTCTAACTACGGTAAGCAAGCTGATTTGCTCGTTCAAAATCTCATTTGAGTCAATTCTTGCATTCCAAGAGTGGAGGATTGAATGAGTGATGCTCAGATCAAGACCCATAAAGAAAAAGTACCACTAGGACCATTGAGCACATGATAATGATATTAGGGTGCTATTCTTCACTTATTCAATACTTGCTATCTATGGATTTGACCCTTGCTTGCCTAATGCTGGTAAGGAAAATTATAAATGTCGTTGCATAAACCGGAAGCCTCGAAATATATTTATAGCATTAATCTTTGGTTCATCATGATGATATATTTCCACTTATATGATATATTTATCTAACACTGTCTTGTTTCTCTCAAATCTCAAAGTATCTAAAATTGATTTATGAGACCTGTACTGCATATCTGATGGACGAGGAAGGTAAGAAAATATCATCTAGCCCTAAGGGATGATAATCAATGCATTTAAATATGACGATTGGAAGACACATTAAAACATAACCTAGATGGTCAATGTCACAACTTATAAAGACTTTTAGAAACATTTGGTTAAACTTTTTGATGTAATGCGACTTGCTGGGATCAAACGACTTGTGTTACACCACAAGGGGAATATGATCCGGTATGCAGATATGCGGAATGATGCTAGTGTAATAAAACCAACAAGAAAATATACGTCGAAAGCCACAGACTTAGGGTGTAAGACCCAAAAATGCCACGAGGGGTCTAGGGTAGCTGGTAGGCTCCCAATGACCCGAATAATCAGCTGGAAGATTGACAGGGTAGGGGACAATCAGTGTCCGTATGCGTCGACCATCACCAAGAAAGACATGAATCCGACTCCAAGAAAAAATTTCACTATCTCTCGAGTCGATGGCTAAACCTATGGCTCAAGAATTCCGGCCAAGAGCAAACGAGGACTGCACTTACGAAGGTAATAATATTATAAATAAAAGGGGGCTACACAGTATGACTTGTTGGCCACAAATTTCACTATCTCAGTCGAGGTTGTTGTGGTCGACTGAGTAGCCGATGGACGATAGTCGATCCCTAGGTGTGGGCGTCCGGATGGAAGCCAAACGGTCAGCCGAATGGGCGTGATTGGCGGTTGGCTCAATGGTGCACCGGCAGCTAGTATGGTGCAACCGGTCGAGGGCATCCAGGTGGAGACCAAATGATCAACTGACCAAGCACGGTCGGCGATGGATGGCACGGAGCCACACTACGAGAGAGGTGCCCTCGTGTTGTCTTGATAGGGCGATGACAAGTTGCCAAACAGCTTCTGTCTAGGAAAATCCAGCTATGCAGCAAAGGACACGGAGGGGCATTGGGCAAACTGGTCGGCGGTCATGGATGACTCGGGCGGTGGACGACTACGGCGCGGCTGTAGTTCGGATTTTGCAGCATCAACAGAGGCGATACTCACAAACAGCAGTAGCGGATGACTTTTGGCAGCAGCTGCTCGGATCGGGCAGCTGCAACGATGGCGGGCAGTGGCATTGATCGTCGGCGGCAGTGGTGCAGCGTTGGCCGCAGAAGATAGTGTTGCCCAAGGGGAAACTCTCATACGCAAGGGTATTTTCATAACTTACTCAAACTAATAAAGACTAAGAAAAATAAGATAAAATTTATTCGATGTTTTTTCACTAACTCAAATTTTCATAATAAGACTTCCTAATAGTAGCGTTAATGGGCCATACCATCCCTTATACATGGCAGGGGGTTGCCCTAATGGGCTAAGACGTGGGGAGCCCAAAACACCAGGACCCTCCATAAAATCCATAAAACCGCATAAATAAAATGAATGATAGGGACTTGTCATCAAGACTGATATTTGAAGCTCGAGCTCTACGCGTCAGCTCATGCTCCATGATCTGGCTGCCAACAAGCTCGGGCCTGGTGTTCTGGATTTTCCTCCATCACTTTTCCTATTCCTATTTTTTTTGGAATAAACAGAGACAATGAAATTGATGATCTGGAATCAAGTGTACAAGGAGAAATTTTATTTTTAAAAGATCGAGCCATACTGAGACGTCGGGCCCATAACAGAGTTTACTTAAAATCTCTCCCTTAGGGGTTTGACAAGAATTGAGATATGCCAGCAAAACTGCCACATTTGTCACTCACTCTCAAAACCCCCTCACTCTTTCTCCATATATATCTCTATGTATCTTCTCTAATTCTTTACTACTATCAGTTGATATGCCAAGAAAGGGTATAAGTCATCCCTTATTTCTTGGTTAAACAACAGCTTTATAATGTTTCCTCACAAAGTATAGATTTCGATAAGGATCTAACCACATATGTTCCATTAAATTATATTTATATAGTTTATACAAATTAAAACAAAAACTAACACCGAGAGAAGCAACATTTTCTTCTTCTTTTTAAGTGAACACAATGAAGGAAAACCTAAATGAACAGAATAACTTTATAAATATATTTTAGAGACTTTATTTAAATATTGAAATTTTAAGCAATCAAAGAATAACTGCTTAAAATAGCTTTCAGTAGTTTTTTGGCTGAGGACACTAGGGTTTTCCCCCAAGAGCACCCCAAACTTGGCATGGCAGTGCCAAAAAATGTGTGGTGGAACTCTGGTTTTGTGGTTCAATAAAAATGCAGTAACTTGAGCTATAGAATAATTTTTTTAGTACCATTTACGCCATTAGAAAGCCCTAGGTTCTAGCTCTAAAAGTCCAAGCTAGAGAAAAGTCAATTTTTGATGATAGGGACCTCTGAGAAGGCACAAATCTCTGGTGTCACTCCCTTTTGGGCCAAGGATGCACTTTTCTTCAGTTTCCTCCAAATCGTATCAACTGATTACCTTCTTCACTCAACCTGACACTCAAACAAAGTGAATAAATGCCACTGCACTCAAGGCTTTGGAAACAGAGTTTGGATAAAAATTTAAAGATCGTCACAATGTGGGAAAAAAGGGGTATAAATAAAGATCCAAGTTTGAGAAAGCTATATGTGTGGACACGAATCGACAATCCAGCTAGTCAATTTTGTTAAATCCTTTAAGGGAAAGAACATCAACCTCTCAGTTGAATTTATGCTTAAAAATAGGCCTATCCTTCGATTGGGCTTAAGCTCCTTTTGGAATCAGAATTGGGCCTGCTCCATAAAGGCTTCATTGTGCTTTAGGTCCCATCTTCTCCACCATTCATACATTAATATTCCAATTACCTAAGTTGTTTCATAGAATGAAGTGTTCGGAAAAATTACAAAACTTTGTGAATAATTTTATCTCCAACATAAATATGTAATAATTTTTGTACATATTCTTGATATGAATAGTAAAATAAATTATAAAAGCATATATTTATCATTACATATTTGATGTCATCACCTTTTACTCAAAACAATCCTGTGAGGAGAAATCATCTTTTCATCGCCTTTTACTCAAAACTGTCCACCTAAAGAGGAATTATCTTTTTCTCATTCATTCTTCATTATCCCCTTGTCATTCTAGTTCCTTAATATTACCATAGTTATAAGTCTCAAAATTGTGTATGAGTTAATTATATTTTTATGATATAGACATGTAGATATATTTTTACACATCTTTTCTTAAAAATATAGAAAAGTATAGAATGAGAAAGTGGTTGATCCTTGATAAGCTCGAAAATATGTGTTTATATGTCGTTATTTAGGGGTTTTTTTGGACTTAATCACTAAATTTATATATCCCTTATGCTTGAGTAAGGGGTCGAACCCTATGGAGGCCATAGGAAATATTCAATTTTCTTTCTAACTAGGGTTTTGAATTCGAAACCTAAATGAAATGACGTTTTAATTTCTTATTTAAATGCTAATACTTGTAAACTTTAACTAACATTCTATCCTTTTGAACTTAAATGATTTTAATGATTATCTGTTATTGAATAACAGAGATATAAAATCACTTAAGTTTATCTTTGTATTTGATTTAAAATCTTTAATTGTTTTGAATTATATATATTTTTGTAACGTTCTTTTTAATGGATTTGAAATCTATTTCTAAAATTAATTCAACTCTAAGTTTCTTTATTTCTTTAATTTCTTTTATTTACCAGGGGATATTTTACTATTTTTAAAGAATCAGAAAACTAATTTTATGCTATTTTAAAGGCATTTTTATTATATTTTTATTTCGTCTTAATTAAATCCGAATTGTAAAAATGTCCTAAATTAGCAAATCGTGAATATGATTCATGATTTGCTAACTTAAGAAGTATTCGATCGTGAAAACGGTTCACGATTTTTATGCAGTTCAATGGACAGATAGGATTCAAAATCAGAAGTTTATAATCAATTAACACTAAATGATTCTAAAACGAACTAAAATCTACGAATTAAAACTACTAAAATCGGAAATTAACGAAAAACGGCGAACGGAGCTGAACCATGGTTTTTTGAAGATTTGAACCCGAAATTAACTGCAGATTGAATTCAAATTTTGCCTAGATATTCCAGGAGTTATCAGGAAATTGATTTGAGAAAATTTCGAACAACGAATACCGAATTTTTCCTCGGATTTGGCTTGAACTTGATGAAGAACAACGGCAACGGATCTACAAAATTCTTGCCCCAGTCGAGCTCCGAATCACTCCAGGAAGGGTCTTGAGTCTTCTAGGACAGTAGGCGATCCTTCATAGGGCTTCAAAATCAAGAACGAACTATAAAATCTCGTTTTCTCCTCTTTTATCGCCGCGAAATCGGAAGAACAGCTCTTCCGATTCCATTATATTTTATCTCTTAAGCGCATTGTACGCCGAGCGTAAAACGCATTTTTTTATTGGCTAACGTGGTATCGTGTACGGGTTTTCCTCCGTGCGCACCGTACTACGTGCGCGCGCGTTGCACGGGAGAATACCTGCTCAGCGCTGTGCATGCGCTTAACTCGCTGCGTCGCACGCAGCGAGTTAGACTGCATGCGATTGGTCATCGCGGGGCTGTGTGCAGTGCACGACACGCCCCACGTGATGCGCAACACGCACGACCGTGCGTGCGTGTGTGTCACGCACCAAAGCCCGAACGGGCGTCATGATTGGCCGTCGCTCTCTTCGGTGTCTTTCCCAGCACACTGAACACCCGTTAGCGCATAAACTGGCCCAATAAGGGCCAGTTTCATAAAAAAAACATTTTAAAATGGAAAAAACCCCTAAAAAATGATTTTTAATCTTTTCTAGAGTTCATTTTATTTATTTATTTTCTTTTTATTTATAGAAATAGGTCAATTAATCATTTAATTTCATTTAAATTTATTTTAAAAACATTTAAAATTGACCAAAATATTGATTGAAAGTATTATTTAACTTGAAATTCAAGGAATTTATTATTTTAACCTAAAATGATGACAACATGCATTAAAAATCCATGTTTTATGCATTAAAAGCCCAAAAATACGATGAAATTAGCACTTATTTAGCTCCTATTTGCGTGTTATCAATCCTCAAGGTTAAGACATAATGTATGAAATGTAACTTATGACTTTAGGTGATAGAAACTAATCACATAGAGATCAAACGCCTAAATAAGAGATAGGATACAAAAAAAGAAATGGTTCAAGCCATCTAAACTTTCTTCTGAAGATTTAGATCAACTGAAATATTGATGATGATTGTAATGGTGGTTAGGCTTGATTCCCCTTAAAAGAATCAAACCTAAGAGAAGAATTAGAGCAATATATATCTTATCTTTTTTTATATTTCTCTTTACTTCGTGGGGATGGGGGAAGAGATCCTGAAGGGAAATTTAACAGAAACTCCAAGTGATTGCATACATGATTTCTTTGATCCTCAACTGAAACATATTGAGCTGCTTAAAGGTGGAGCCTCAAGACGTATACATGGAGTCTATGGCCTATCAAATATCATATTTCACCTTGATGACCTCTGTTCATACTCCACCATCATGATTGCATAGGGAAAGGAGAGGACCGTAGGGGAAAAGCACGAAGAAGGGGAAGAGCTCTGAATAAATCTGGCGTAGGTAAAAAAATTTTAGGTCCTTGCCCTATTTATACTACTGAGTATGCTTTAATGAAAACTCCCAAAGTTTAGGTATATTTTCTGATGTCCCAAAGAGCATTTATATGGAACCCTTTTGGCTCATGTATTAGTTTAGTTTATGACTACAATGACCAAATAGCCTTTAGGCTATCCAAATTAATTAACTATACCATCATATATTAATTAATGATGGATTGATTTAATCTAATCAATAGGTCAATTTTTCAGCCCGTGGGGTGCAAATGTACATCTTGTTCTCAAGAAAATACAAACAACTTCGTACACCTCTCACATCACACATGTCTTTCATCAATTACTGTGTACACATAGTTTCTCATCTACTTGAGATTCCTAGGATGACATAGAGTATCATCAATTTTAAAACCCTAATTGATGATCTGAGTTAGTACTCATCAGTTTTAAAATAATCAAAGAACTCTTCCCTAATGTTCTAATGCCTTGGCCAAGGACTTCATTCCATCTTTTTCCTTGAATTGTCTACTTATAAGCCAGGATTTGGCAATCCCATCGTTATGACTCCATAGCGTCTACAAACTTCTTTATGCTCCCAAACATAGACTATTTAGAACTCACACATTAGAAGCTCGTAGCTCCTAGTCAAAGTACAACTTTCTATCCTCAAGACATGTAAAGTCAATCAATGATGCATGGAGGATTGAGACATATGGCCGCATGAGAAATGTATTAATGATTTAATGAAGCAAAATTTTTAATTTTGCCATCAAAAAATAATTTCACTCCATATTAGGCTTGGAAACATTCTACAAAATATAGAAACTATGTAGAAAAGTCAATAAAAAATTTAATAATATAAAACAGTATTTTATAAAATTTGAAAATCAGTATGAATATAACTACAGATTAATCAATAACAAGGCCAACAATTCTGGAAAATTCATAAAATCATATCAACTACTATTTTAAACATTATAGAATATCATATCATGTAAATATAGAATTTTTATTAGATATTTAAGAGTATGCATGATATTTCTCCTGTAATTTTGTGTCTTATCAACAAGAGACCTTTATTTCTCTCTCTCTCTCTTCTCTGCCTCCATGGTGATAAATGCTATTATTAATAGTCAACACATAGGCCCCATTGCGCATTATCTCACTTCGTATCAAAGCCTCATGTACACCATGAGTGCCACTTTGGCTCACTAGTCAAACAAATCAAGCAATGTTGCTTGCCCTCAAGCAGCAGATAATGGCATTCTTGATGTGATCCTTGGTAGGCCCACTTGCACCCAGTGCCATTGTCACCAGCACATTCCATCCTGGTACAAAGACTTCCAGAACGATATTTGATGCAAGATTGTTGTCCAGACGTTGAGGAAAATTGCATATTACCACTATAATTCTATCCATTAGAATAGTGAGCTAGAATGGTTACCAGCGTGAAAGTGGGTATAGTTGACCCCACCATCCAAACAAAGGCAAGGAAGTGTGCCCCATTCAAGTATCTCTTGGAGTGGGCCCTTCCTTTCTTGGCATGACATCAAATGGGTGGGTCCGTTATTTTGTCGTCAAGATCCCCTTAGGACTTATGTGTCATTTTTGGGTTCCCAAGTGTATCTGGGCCTCGGTCAGCTAGGGTGGGCCCATCCCTAAAGCCCATATAGCAGGCTTCTCTACACTTTGCACACATGGAATGGGATGGTTTGTCCCTCACATCCACACGAATACATTGGGACACAAAGACCCATGATGACCCAGTTGAGCCACATGTTGTGTCTTGATGGCTGTCACTATTACTCAACACCATGTCCACGATGATGAGATATGATGGGGGCATGATGATGATGATGCCTAAAATTTTGAATAATTAGTGGAAACCCCTGCCTTGATGAGGGTCATGCTATGGTCACTCATTTATTGCAGACAAGGCTATTATTTTAGTCTCTGTAAATTTCAAACTGCCCAAATAAAATAAAGTTTTGAATAATATAATACACTCACATATGTATAATGGAAGTGATATCTTGTCCATAGAGTCAGGCCCTTAAAGATATATCTAATAGTTGAGTTAGGGTTAGTTGAAATAAGATGATAAGGTGACTACTAAGTGGGTATAAGTATAAAATAAAATAAGGGATGATACAATAATAATGAGATGACAGTGATTAGTTACAATGTATTTTTAGCATTATTACTTACTTTAATTCATATAAAGGTTATATGTAAGATGAGAGTGATTGAAGTACTAAGTTAAGGAAGAGTAAGATGTAACAAATCAGTGAATTGTTCATTTTATTTTAGTATAGAATAGTGATGGGGATGATAATTAGAGGAATTAATTAAGTATACATCTATTAATGGGGTGTGGTAGTATATTTTTTCAGGATAGGATTTTAAGATCTAGACATACAGAGATGGAATAACTTTTCATTTTTGGAAGATTTTAAGGAATAAGCTATGGAGAGAGCTCTAGAAGATAATGTATATTAATATGCATTAATTAGGATTTAATTATAGGTATAGGAATATATATGTAGGATGTAAATAAATAATAGAATCTGATTTATATATTTACATATTTATAAATATTTAAGAAGTATTTTTTAGTATATTTTATAAGATAAAATCTAAATAAAATAGGATAAAGATATCGGTCACAGGTAGGTGTTTGAAAAAATGCTTCAAAGAGATTGATCAAGAAACACAAATCAAAACGGAATTTCAGTGTGTATTTGGATAAAAAATAAGAAGCAAAGTGTAAATTTCTACCCGAGAGATTGAGAACCATCATCGAAAACTCTATGATTTGGACACTGAGAATGAGAGCGTTGTTCGCCACCCAATGACTTCAGTGTACATTCAGCCATCTTCCTGCTTGATGCCATGCTTTCAAGGTGCTCTAGATCTCCTAAGGCATCATTATAAGTGTTCTAAGTGGTCGGAGAGGTGTCACGCCTCTTCCCTAGTTTGTGCCACAACCAGATTGGTCTGCTGTGGGTGCTTTGGAATTATGTCAAATGATGAAGAAATTGGCAAAGAATGGATCCCTTTGTGGGTCAAGGATGGGACCTCAAATGTTGTGTATGCAATGGTCCAGCACTCGGGATCCTCTTGATATCCCTTGGATTGGGTATCATGCTCCCATCATTAAAATCCATCATCTGGTTGATGTCAACAATGGCCACGAGTGGAGATTCACATCTCTATCCTTGATCATCTGATCTTAGTAAGATAGGCAACTGCTAGGACTAAGTTGCAGCTGTGGATTCTATGTTACCAAGTTTCAGCTGTCCATTTCAGACCTGCATCATTGCCTGACATCATCTCGCTGCATTTCCCCTTCTTCCACATGATTCATCCGTCAAAGGACCCCATCTTCCTAGCCAACATTCCCAAACAATGAAGACCTGTGAAATAAAAATACATCATTAAAATCATGTAACTAAATCTCAACATTTGATTAGAAAAGTGGTAAAGTTTAGATTATATCAACATAGTGAAAAATAGGCCTGTTGTGACACAAACTTTGGATAAATTGGCTTAATGTCAGGTTACATTTTATTCGATTTTAATTTTTGTGATTATGACACATTGGAGATCATCATTATATTCTCTTGTTTTCATTGCTTAGCACAGAGAAAAAATAAAAAAATCCTTAATCCCACATCAGAAAAAGTACAAAACAACAACTACCATATAATTTTATATCGTTAAAGTGAATTGAGTAAAAAAATGACTATTACACTCTCCCACGCACATTCCCATACTGCCTTTATTATTTGTTCCCACTATGGGCCCATGGACCTTTGTTATTGGGCCTTCCTTGTGCTATTGATGCTTCCTTGCACCATTTCTGCTTGGGTAAACGTCCTCGTCAGTGGCTAGCTGGCTTGAACATTGTTCGATCACTAGCATGTGGTTGGCATGAGTGTTGTTTCACCTAGCTGACCTGGCCGCCTTGTGTTTTGGCCAAAACCCTTATTGTTTTCTCTCCTTTTTTATTAAATCCAGCCATATTAAAATTGATAATTTGAAAAAATATTTTTTGAATGAGAATTATTGGACCTGTTAATTGTGTTATAAAAAAAATGCGTGTTATAAAAAAAATGGCCCAATTAATGCACAAAATGTAAAATGATATTAAAATGAGGACAATACTAACAAAATCATGCCAAAACGAGCTTCAGGGTACATATAAATTTCATGCATCAAAATAGAGGCATCAGTACTTTCATGTTAAGGATTAACATATTCCTTTTGATCGTTCATAAGGTGTTCCCATTAAAAAATTAGCCAATTTTTTGCAAATCCCAGAACAGGGCAAGATTACCTCGACTAGGGCTTCACCATCCTTAACTATACCAGCCTAGACTGGGTGAATAGACTTATGTACCCAACTCCAAATGCCCACCAGCAGCTGCTACGGTGTGTACTATCAGCTCTCCTACAGACAGGTAGAGAAGTAATATGGGGTATTAAATTAATATAAAATTTGAAAAAAAGGAAAATCATAAAACTAATATGATAATTATCTACTCTTTCTAGCCTTTGAAAATATTTTTTCAATTTATCTAAGCACCAAATTATCATTTCTAGTAATTTTATATAAAAATCCAATATTTACAAATATATGTTACATCTTTCCAATAAAAAAGCAGGAAAATCATTCAATTTATTTTTGTGATTTTATTTGGATTTTTGTCAAAAATATGTGCTAGAAATTGTATAATTTTAGAAATTTTAAAATTACCTTAAAATATTTATTTCAACTGTGGACTCATCCCGTCCTTTCTCAAGCTCACGAATGTTGTGAAATTGAATTTATGTCTTTCTATAGATCGACCCCTTACTAACCATATATTTTTTCTACAGTATCTGAGTGTTAACATTTCATTAAATATTTTTTGTTAGGTCTAAAGGAAAACAGGGACATAAAATATTCATCTGCCAACTTCTGGCCCTCGAGCTTGGGCTTCCGTTTAGCAAGGAACCTTTGTTAGGATAAATGCATGCTGAAGTTCCAGGTTTAGGGTGTGGCACCTTGGAGGTTAACCCCAATCACACTCATGTTGGCAAGTCATGTCACCAATTGAGTTCCATCCCCAAGGATGCTGCACAGGATATACAACCCACCATGAAGTACTTTTTCTGCCTTCCTTGAAGACACTAGAGACACACTTGTTCCTAGAATGCGATTTTCCATGGGTCTTCCATCATCAATGGAGATAGATACCATGTCACACCCTCAACCACTAGATCATCCCTCTCTTAGGCATGAACCATATTAAATGTTCATCTGAGTGCTATTTGTATTTGTAGAATATTGAGCTTGAGCAGATAGTCTGTGAACAATTAGAAGCAAAAGTCATCCGGTTATTGTGCAGCCCTACTCAAGGCCCACCCTCTGGATCCATATAAAAGATTACAGGTGGCAGTTCTGCATCATTTTTTTATTCCTTACAAAATCTCTCGTTGAAACCATTTTCCCATAAGACATGGTTGTTCGGTTCGTTCTGTTCGAATCTGCGTGAATCAGGCGTTCTGTTCGGTTATCCGAACAGAACAAAATTGAATTCGCATAGAACTTCGCACAGACCCCTATGCGGTCCGTTTTGAGAGTTTGACTCAGAGAGGGAAGAACTGAGTTTGTTTTTTTAAAAAAACAAACTCAGTTCTTCCCTCTCTGAGTCAAACTCTCAGTCTCTCTTTGGCGCGTCCTTCTCTGAGTCAGAGCGACTTGCTACCTTAATCCCGTCTCTCTTTGTCTCTTTACTCTCAACCTATAGTCTCTATGGTTCCGGTTGGCAGACTCGCTGCTTTGGCGCTGGATTCGGATGAGGAGCATAGTGGAGGCAGAAATAGGAAGCAGATTTTTTTCAGATTGCTAAGTTTTCGTTAAGCTTTTTTTTATTTTGATTTCAGTTCGTGCTAATTTTGGTTGCTTTGATCTATCTCCCTTTCTCTCTATTGATTTCTCTCTCTCTGTCTTATTTTTTATCAATCCCTTGTTTTCTCTGTTGATTTGTTTCTCTCTCTATTTCGTTGTCTCTCTGTTGATCTATCTCTCTTGTACGTTTCTGTTGATTTCACTCTCCCTTTCTGTCTCTCTTTTGAACTATCTCCTGACGAGTCATAAATCAGGCATGTAAATCAACATTCATTAGGAGTTTAAGAAGTCATAAAATGAAAGAATTATGCATTTTTATGTTAAATCCCACTTTATGCAATTTTACAGTCATTATGTAAAACGTCACAATTTTAATAGGTTTTTGCGTGTATAACCATAGCATGAAATTTGATGGTTAATTATAAAGAATAAAAAAATTAGAGAAGAAAAATAATATTAATAATATAAATATAAAAAAAGGGTCCATATACGCCAAGGCGCAGCCAAGCCAGGCGCACCGCACGCGCCACCCGCAACCGCAAGCGGCACCCGCAGCCGCAAGCGGCACGCGCAGCGCAAGCCCAGCCCAAGGCCACGCATTAAGGTAGTCTAAGTAGCCTCACAATTGGCGCCCAAGGAAAGTATGCGTTTCATAATTCAATGGAGGAAGAATAGTGGACACCATATACCGCTTATAATGTTTAAAACAAGCAATATGGGATTGCGATCCCGTATCGTAGATGTGAGCGAGTCGGTCCAGAGATTCCAAGGGATAGATCGCGGCCCATCGGGCCGAGATCTAAAGAAAATGAACTAAAACTTTGAACGGGCTTCGAGCCGGCCCAGGCCCGAAGCCCGTATCAAAATGGGGCTACTTAAATAAAACTATATAATCTTGACCGTCGATCTTCTTTCAGAAGATCGAACGGTCAAGATCGTCTTTCCATTTTATTTCTTTTCTTTTCTTTTATTTCAGTTCAACAGCTCAGCGTGGGGCGCCATCATGGACGAATCGAAGGAGAACACGAGGCAGCTGAAGCTGACGTGGAGCCGCTAACGGAGCAGGGGTCTACCGGAGTTGAAGGGATCCACGACTACAATTTAATCGTAGCCGTTGGACCCTCTAAACAGAAGATCGGACGATCAGAAAGCTCTCTGATCGTCCTCTTCATTCCACCGCCGCCTCCATCGCCGGCGAAGTCAACCCGACGACGAGAAGGTAGATTTTCGCCAATTCATTGCCGGAAACTTCGCCGGAAAAGTCCCATATCGGTCAGGAAGGTCTTCGGACCACTCCTGACCTATAAAATAACCATAAGTCATGAAAAATCTATCTTTCACTGCCATACTCAAACGCTTCTTTGAAATAAAATTACGGGGGAAGATCCTCCTTTTTTCAGTTTCTTCTGTCGACGGCAGTGACAGTGCCGCGACCTGAAGGGAGAACGTGAAGAGAGTGATAGAAGAAGAGAGAATTAGGAAGATTTATCTGGAGGGAATACTTAGACCGAGAACGGAGTCTGAAGCCAATGGCGACTCCAAGATTGTAAGGAATTCCCGATCCTTCATCTTCTTCTCGTCTCTCCTTAGTCTCTCGGTCAACGGCGGTGACAGCACCGTGACCTGAAGAGAGATCAGGAAGAGATAAGAGCGGAAGAGTGGGCAGAGAGCTTACCTGAAGGACGACGCGGCCGGTGAAGAGTCTGGAGCCGTCGGCGACTCCGGGTCGGTGCAGAAATTCGGTAAGTACTTTGGTTTACGTTTATTTCAATTTCTAATTCATTTAGTTTCAAGAAAGAACGAATAATCCCATCAAACGTTTTCCTCGAAATCGAATGAAATCGATTTTGAGTAAAAACATAAAAAAACTTCCGAAAACTCTCTCAGACATTTCTTCAAGCACTTGAATGCAAGTTCTTTAAATTCGATCTTTTAAAAACCTTTTAAATATTTTTTGACCAATTAAAAATCTCTAAAAAATATAATAAAATATGGAAAGATGTTTTTCCTACTTTACCCATACCTTAATATAAAATACTTAAAAATTCTATCTCGTTCCTTCTAAAAATCCATAACAAGGGATATTTTCTCTAAGACATTTCAACAAACACTTAAAATTCAATATTGTCCTTTGTATTTTCTCATATTATTCGACCTCTAAAAATTCTAGAAAAATTTCCTAAAATCACTAATCTTCTTCCCTTGCCTATATAGAAAATTTGAGGTTGAAATAAAATCGATAGAGAGAACTTCCTTTCTAAATCATCATTCAATTCTTCTTTACCTTTCTTTAGAGATGAAAACAAACACCTAGTGGTGTGTGTTGACCATCCTACTCATTAGTGAATTCTATCTCCAAGTGCCAATCCCTGTGGAGACGACCTTGCTCATCTCTATACGATTTTGAGTAAGTTTACATATACAAAGTTTTATTTGATCGAAGCGAAAATAACAACGACAAATTAAAACCCCATTTTTGCCGTCATCATCTCCCTTTCTCTCTGTTGATTTCCCTCTTTCTCTCTGTCTAATTATTGATCAATTCCTTGTTTTCTCTGTTGAGTTCTCTCTCTCTCTCTTTCTTTGTCTCTCTGTTGATCCATCTTGAGTGTACGTTTCTGTTGATTTCTCTCCCTCTTTGTCTCTGTTGATCTATCTCCCTTTCCCTCTATTGATTTCACTCTCTCTCTTTGCCTCTTTGTCGATCTCTCTCTTTCTCTCTGTTGATTTTCCTCTCTATCCCTGTCTAATTGTTGATCACCGGGAAGTCATCTCTGGGAATCTGTAATCATTTCTGCCTTTAGATATAAAGCTCTACGCGGTGTTCTCTGTCTTCTCCATGAAGATAAGAGAAATTCCTGAATTTTCCTTGGAGGTATTTTATAAGGTGTATAGATATGTGAAAAATGAGACGGATAGGAGAATCTTTTTTGTCAATTAATTGTCATATATTTCATTCATTTTGCTTCTTTATCTATCCGGAGGAGGATGAATCTACATTTCAACATTATAGTTGTCATATATTTCATATATTTCAATTTATGACTCTGCTTGAATATTTCTACTTTATAAGAGCACATAAAACCTTGTCAGAAATTAGTTTGGCATTGGATGAATTATTTGAGAAATTTAAATTTTCAATTGTAATTTAGGATGCCTAGAGCACCTCTCGCATGCTTCTGGTCCTATGCGAGCTCTGCATCGTTTGAGGAGAGTGTTGGCCACAGCCAAAAGAAGAGAAAGAGAAAGAATGAATGCACTGCACGGATACACTTCACAGAGGTGGCACCAAAGGTTTTCACATGCAAGCGTTTGATGAAACGCAAATTTTCCATAATACCAACTGTAAATGAAGGAATATATGATTTGTTCCTTGGGGTTTTCCCCTTTTTCTTCATTATGCTGCAGGTGATGTGCTAAACCTATTTTATTTCATCTTCATTTTTCTGATTTTCAACTCCTGCATTTCCTTGCTCTTCTTGGGGAAATTTCTGTTTATTTTTCCTCTGCCCTTCTCAGAATTACTTAATTAGTTTGTATTTTCACATTCAGATAAATTCTTGGAATTTGGTTAGGAAAGTTATTTTTGTCGCAGATTGACTAATTCTAAGGAGTCATTTAAGCCAGCTCTAGATACATTCACAAGTTGTCTCGGATTAGACTTGTGAATCTCAAAGAATAACAAGTATTAGAGCTTCAAGAAAGAACATAGACTGAGACCTTCGTGTTACCACAAGATTATGTTAATTAGACCTTCATGAAATTAGATGTTAAAAAATGTACATAACTGGCATATCTGCTGTCAAAAGAATATATGTGAAAAAATGGCGTAGTTGGCATCGAAAGGCTGAAATCATATTTTCATGGTCCACAGACTTTGACATTAATTATTCAAGGATCTCTTTTTGAAACTTTGAAATCATATTTTCATGGTCTACAAACTTCGACAGTAATAGTTGAATGATCTAAGAAATTTTTAAAAGGGAGTGGATTAGTTTTAAAATAGTTTTGTGTTTTTCCCTTTTTTGTGTAACGCGGTCCATAAAGTTTTAACTCATGTTCAAATAAAGGAGTTAACACTTGTTTTTATTCAGGTTCTTGGAAATCCTTTCTCTTTTCACTGGGCCCTCAATCACAATCCTACCAAATTAAGAGTCTAGGACAATAAATTAGCTTACATAAGCACCTTTAGTTTCCTGCAAAGGTTGACCTCAGGTCAATCTATTTTCATGGACAGCTGATATCATATCTCAAGATATCAGGATGGATATTGAAAAGTGAACACTGCCTTCATGTCAATCTCAGAAGTTCTTGCACAGTAATTCTTACACTGTTCATAATAGAATTATAAATATTTAGAAAGCTTTGATGTATGTATAAGAATTATAAATCACATCATTCTCCCTCTTGCGTATTGATAAACCATAAATTGGTGTAAATTATGTTGTCTAAGGCTCCGAGTGTATACAACAGTATTTATAATTCTCCTTGCAAGCATAGAGGAATGGAAGAATACATACACAAAGAGAACGTATAAAACAAGTGGATTTCAAATTTAATATTTTTCCAGAATATTATGTTTATTTTAGTAATGAAGTCTAATTAAAGGAATTAAATAGTGCAAATTAATTCAAAATAACTGTAGGAAGTGGAATTTTAAAGTCTAATTAACCCATTTTATCATAAACTTATTGTATATGTAACTTTGTGAATTTATAATTAAATAATTTGGTAACACCAGGTTGTAGAGTAAGACGAGATGCAGATTTTTACCATTTTTTGTGGCAATGGAGATGGAGGCAAATGTGCGTTGATGAGTGATGGAGTTAGAGTTGGCATGTATGTTTGTAAACACCTAGAATATCGATGATGATAACCTAGGAAAAGGGACAATAACAGGAGTCAAACAAAGAGGAAGATCACACTTACATCGTCATCACATAACCCACAAGCCAATTAGCATTTTTCTCTTCACGACTCTTGATCTGAACATCATTCTTTAAATCTTTCATTCTTTGGATGGAAGAACTGATCCGAAGGATATATTAAATGAGAAATTTGACGGAAATATGTGTGTCTGACAAGTCAATCACACATTTCACATCACGTTACATGCCCATTAAAAACTTGTTATTAGGATCATTTGAATTACCAATATTATTTATTCAATGTTAATGTTCCTCAATTCAGTGCAACTCTGCCGCAGCTTGTATGGATTTTATTAATTTTGAGAATTTTGTGCAATTTTTGACTCTTTAAGAGAATTTGGTACACTTTGTGCGAATTTTGTTTGGTTTGTGTGAATTGTTCGAATTGTGAGAATTGTTCTAATTGTGCAAATTGTGCGAATTTTTTTCGGTTTGTGCAAATTCTTTGAACATCTGTTCTAATTTTTGCACAAAAAAGGAACAAAACAACGAACAGACCCCTGTGCGGTTTGTTTGTGCGAATTTTTTGTTCGTTTTAAAAAACAGAACAGATCGACCATATCTATTTCCCATGTTGGTAATAAAAGAATTGCTGGAGGAGATACACATGATCCCTTTTTCTTACTAGCTGGACCTAAAACCGGGAGACCATCAGATTTTGATGCATGGGCGCGACATCAAAAGATATAATTTCATTTATGAGTATAATGTCTGATGGTTGGGGCTTTGATAAACCTCATGTTCCAACCACTTCTTTGACTACATTTATATTGATAGATACATGTAACGCAGGTCTTGCAGCTCCTCGAGGACCACTCTTTCCACATCAACATCAAGAACTGATGTTTCCTACATCCCCGAATAAAATATGTCGGGCATTAGAACCCTTTGGTGGGGTTCGAACGAATTTCAAAATGGTCTGAGCGGTGAAAAAGTGGCTGCCAACCCTCACCCTTCATTAGCTTTGAAGATCGTCAGGTTTGGTTGCCTATTTTTGATAGTTTGTGGGGGGGCTATGCATCGACATGTTCGCTGTTACAAAATCCTAAAAAGGGGCATCGCCTAATATAGAGATGCACAATAATCATTTGACTGTTTAAAATTGGCTATCTCCACCTTGACAGTACTGATCCTTCCTGCCTTCTCACAATAATTTGAGTTGGAAACGAACGCTTCAGGGGTAGGTGCGGGTTTTGGACCTTGGCTGTCTCACCAGCGTTTGACGATATCGGATCGAAGCGATTATCATATTCAAAGTTTAGCGCTACTACTACAAATACAGAGACAATCTCCATCAGTATCGTATTGCAAACATTGAAAAGCGACAGCCAAACATATTGGATCTTGATTATCTCACAAGCATTACACGATATTGGACCGAAGCGATTATCTTTATCAAAGCTTTGCGCTATTACTATAACTTCAGAGACAATCCCCATCCGTATCGTATTCTGAACCTTGAAAGCTACAGCTAACCATACAAAATATTCACGCAAGAAAAACACAGGTTTATCTCTACTGTTGGATGTCAGTCTAGCTCAAGCCATCATCGTCTAAATGCATGCAGGCTAAGGCCTCCCTCAATGTGGAGCGCCAGCATGGGCTTATACGACACGGCCTTTCCCTTTTCACCAAGCTCAAAGACAAATTAGCGGACGAGCACCGCCGCGAAAATCATCATCTGTCTGTACGCGAAATCCTTCCCCAGGCACATACGGGGTCCCGCCTGGATTATTTCGTCCAAAATTTCAGGGCAAACATAAATAATCAGTTTTATTATGACATGTTTTATCTACCTGGAAGGCGGTGAACTTGTATGGGCTCTCTTGGCGATAAACGCCCTGTTCGTCGAGCCATCTTTCAGGCCGGAATTCCTCTGCGTCTTCACCCCAGATGTACTTCATCCTGCCCATGGCGTAGGGCTGGTATGAGATGGATTCCCCCTTCCAAATGTCGAGCCCATCGGGAAGCCGGTCGTCCTCAAAGCACATCTTGCCGTCCTGCAGACCGAAAACGGGAAGAGTTCAGGCCCCAAATTGGCTCAACTATCCGGATAATACACGATGAATTCTGCCTGATTTTTCTCTAACCAAGGGGACCGCTGGATAGAGCCGGAGAGTCTCAGATAGAGAAGCTCGGAGATAGTTCATCTCAGCCAGTGCGGCCTCCGTAATACCCATGGCGAAGTCCTCGAACGAATCGGCCTTGCCTACGAGGACTTCAACTTCTCGGTCAACCTTCTTCTGCACAGACGGGTGCATACAGAGCATGAAGAAGAACCAGGATAGAGTGCCCGCCGTTGTATCCTTGCCGGCGATCACGAAGTTGAGCATTATATCTCTCAAGTATTTGAGGCTCAACTCGTTGGAGTCTTCCGCCCTCTCTAGAAGAAACCGCGATAGAATGTCCTCTCCCTGCGTAATCTGCAGTCCCGTCGTCCACTCTCAGAGAGAGAGAGAGAGAGAGAGAGAGAGAGAGAGAGAGGAGATAACGAGCTCGAAGAAAGACCTTGTTCAGACCGAGGGAGATTTTCTTGTTTATTATCTTGTAGACGTATTCATCCACTCTGTAGATGTTCTTTCGCAACTTGCCCTCCGAGCCAACGTTAAGAAACCTTTCCAGCTTCCAGAAGGGATTAACATACCGCCACATGATTAGTTCGTTCGATTCGTCAAACGCCCGCACAAACTCGCGCCCTTCTTTGTCAGAACCATGCACGCAGTTGAGCTCGATACCAAACGCCACCTCAAAAATTGAGTCCATTGTTGATCTCATGAACAGATCCTGAGAACAAACGACGGGGATTTCTCCTTTAATAATTGTTCATAAAATTAAAAAAAGAAAAAAAGAAAAGACAACGAGGCGTGCCTGAACGTCTAACACCTCGCCGGAGGTGGTAGCGCCTGAGACAACCTCAGCAATCTTGGCAGCGTTTTTCTTGAAATTTTTGCTGCTGTAGTCCTTCAAGAACCTCGTAGAGAACTGTCGACTCGACAGCTTCCTCTGATGGAGCCACTTGCCTGCGTCGACGGTGAAAATCCCGTCCCCAAAGAGATCCTCCATGACATCGTAGTTGTAAGAACCCTAATTTTTCTTCCCTCGTCAGCACTCAGCAGCTATACAACGCAACTAAAGAGAACATCCAGTCTTCAGATAGTCTCTCACCTTCCCGTAAATATGGAACTTGGAGGACAGGATGTGCTCTACAACGGCGGGATCGCAGGTGTAGATCTCGTAGCAGTTAAGTCCCATGAGGATGCGAAATGTCTTGTGGCGGCGAGAGATCTCCGTAAGATGGTCGTATATCCGATGGTAGCGCAAAACAAGCCCAAGTACCGAGCCTACAGTGGGAGGGTATTTATAATAACTTCGTCGGCGCCACCATCTCCGGCTCCAGAGAGCGACGAAGGTCGCGAGCACCGCCGCTACTGCGATGGAGGACGTCAGTACGAGCGATTCAGTGACTTTCTCCATTAGCTAAGCGTAGATCGTGAGTGGAGAAGGGAAGGCCAGTCGGCGTTCATACCCTCAGAAACGCTTGCCCTGCGGTGGCTTAGAGCTTATCCCTTACCCGCTAACGAACAAGCTCCTTGGACTGATGCCAGTCGTGATGATCATGTGGGCTTCATCCATGGCCGTATAATGATTCAAATCGACGACTATGAATATCAAAATAAGTCTTTGGTTTTAAAAATATTCATACACAGGGTACACCATGAAAATTTTTAAAAGAGTTTCCTTGCGTGTCGTAGGGAAGGAAAAAATATCAAACATAAATGAGGCGCATGTCCTGTGGCGACGTCGCCAAAGTTGTTCCGTGCCATTTTCTCTTACTGGGTTAAAAAGTTAAATGGGGGGACCCGAAATGTTCCGCAGCATGCTAAAGTACAGTCATTATACTTGAGCAACGAAGAAAGTGACAAAACCTAGCCCACAGGAAGAAACTTGACCAACTTGTATACAAACTGTGGTGACAGTGCTTAGGGACAAGGATATCTGAGAAGATTGCAAGCTCATATTTCCTGTATTTTCTGAACATTAGTGAAAATCGAAGTTTACAGAGTGGTATCAGAAGTCGGGGTCTGTTGCATCCTTACTCGACCCTAGGAATGAATTGTTCGTCAGAATTCGTACAGGAAATATGTGTAATCATAAATTCTTTCTTTCAAAAGAATCGAATGAAATATTCATGAATGCAGCACACGCATTTGATGTGTAATCAATCAATATGTGTAATCATAAATACAACTTCATGTGCTTATCCCTATATCTGACCTAAGAGATATTTGAATCTCATGATTAGAAACTCATGCATCTTAGTCAAAACATAGTCCTTCATGTACAATATGTCATTGGTGTCTCGGGTTAATAGATCAGTTATACGATCGTGCCATGAATCAACCTAATTGCTGTTTCGGTATAATATCAGTCAAAGATTCATACAGGTCTCTTCAATCTACCCTTTCTCTAAGTAGTACGTACCATCTATTCCTAGTGCCTCCACACTAATGGTCACAGGATCTGACTCACTTATCATATAAATAGAATCATATAGCGTTTTATCCGGATAGCCAGATGTGTATCATGAGCATCCATCGAGTAGGAGTATTCAGAATGTATACTTAAACAATGGTAATCAGTATATGATGATCTCATCACAATAATGGTAATTCACTGTCACTGAATGTACCCCTATTTCATCTGGATCCCCATACAAATGATTACATTATTAACCTTACTCGTGATATGAGGAGACCCGATAGAGTTGTTCTACCTAGATATTTTGATGTCTTTCTCCAATATTTTGAACTATAATATTTTGAGAATTTATTAAATATCTGAGTTAATCTATTTTTTGTTATATATTCAAATTTTATTTCTCTATCTATCATGTTTGATAACTACCATAATTACATTTTCTATAGTCTTACATCAAAATAATATAATTTCTAATCTGACATTTGATCTATTTTGAAATATGTATTTCTTCTATTATCTTATTACTTATCATAATATATGATTTATGTAATACCTTGGCCATTTATTATTAACATGTGAGATCGTAATCTGATTCTATCCTAGATGCTTCCTAGTTTTTAACTTTTATTATGAATATTAAGACAGATTATAAATTACTTTTACTTCCCTATATATTGGAATATTAATAAAACCATAAAAGTCTTCCCCCCTATGTGTAAGATGATTTAGTTTGCAATACCCATTACAGATCTTAAATATTAAAGTGTCCTCATTTATCTTTAAATATGGAGAAAAATATTTGTTTTTGAAACTTGAGAATATAATACTGTGTCATAAAAAAATTTGATGAAAAAATGAACCATATTGAGAAATTCAGATGTTTGGCATGGCATGAGTTGGAAATTCACAGGTTCTTGGAAACAAACAACGATGAGCATTTTATACTGAGAATATTAAATATGATGACCTTCATAAGTTTAATTGTTTTTGGAAGAGTGAGTAAGGAAATCAATTAATTTTTTATCCTCTGAGAGAAACCTAGAAAGACGTAAGAGTGTTTATCAATAATAAAAGAGATAAAATTTAATATGTCTCTGTAAATCTTAATATGATTTCCTTGTCAAAATTACTTTTAGATTATAATGCATTATTAAAATAATATTTCACTACAAAAAAATAGTAGAAACCTTGTGACAACCATTTCCCAACTATGCATCCAATTAATAATCTCATAATCAGGGGCCTTCATTAAGTTTTCATTGATATTTGAGTTATATAAAGAATAATAGTAAACATTTACTCATTGGAATGAGACTACATAGCAATGTGTAAGGTCATCTCGATTGGTAATGTTAATCACAAATTTATTTGTATTTAAGTGGTGATTAAGGTTTTAAGAAGTGATATTTCTACAATCACATCTAGAGAGAAGATATAAGTGTTGAGATAAGAGGGTGATAATTTATATTTGTACAAACTATGAAGATTAATATGAAATATGGAATAAAGATATTGTATACTTAAACAGATAATTTGAAATAAATGTATAAAAAATGGAGTGTAGGAAAGAATGGAGTGTAGGGAAATAAAAATATATAAAGAATGATGAAAAAAACATTTTAAATCTTAATTTTTGTGTTTTCTTCTAGTGGTATATGTGGCACTCTTGGATTCAAAAATTCACGGAAGATAAGGTGATTTTGCAAAACAAAAAAAGAATCTCTCAGGACTTTCAACCCCCAATGGCAAACAAGGAAGCATCAATGTCGATGATGAGGAGATAGAAAAATGGAGTCTCCAAAAGGCATATTGAGCTGAAGTTTTAAGGGATACTTTGTCCTCACCCTTTTTTTTCATCCATGCCCTCTGATATATAAAGGCATGGACCCTTCTCAAATTTATCCTTAAACTCACTTCGTAGTCATCTAGGCTGATTGAAAGCTAGTGAATTATGACATCCAACAAACTTGTTCTTGGTGTCCTTGGTGTGTGGGAGAATGCAGCAAAGAAGCGGGGGAGATTACATGCACTTAAAAATCCTCGTGACCCTGGCAGAAGGTAACGATCTACGATAAGTATCCTCACATGACATTGATTCTTCTCAACACTTATCCTTAACCTATATTGATTTCCCTATCCAATAGCATCTCTATATGCTCTAATCATATCTTACCAACTTTATGTTGACGTCTTGTTGTTATCTTACTCAACATTCACCTTGTACTGTCTGCTACAATCATCTTATTACAGTCTAACCTAGCACTTTTTTGTCACTTAACTCTTTATTTTATATGTAACTCGTCTCGTCATGCTCATAACTATTTTAAGAATATTAAATCCCTAATCACCATTCCATGTGGAAATGATCTGTACTCATCACTAGATCCATTTTCCTTAGTGCACATTTATATTTACATTGATTAAACTCAAAAATACCAACCAAGAAATTAAAGCCAAATTTTTTTGCTTATAAATCTGCAGTACATAATATGTGTCCTTACATTCAAATAAATCATAAACCTTATTCCTCTAGTGTTAAACGTGTGGTGTGGTGATGTCTCTTGTGAAAAAAATGTCAATTCATTATCCCATCTCTTCCAATAATTTCCCAAAATTTATTAGATAAATTGGAAAAATAATATATCACTATACTGGCTTCTACGATGAAAAATAAGGTTCAGGGCAAGAATATGTGTTCGCTTCCATCTAGATTGTGTGATAGACTTTCAGCTTGTACTACTCACTTCTAAATATTCACTACAACCTGATAACTCAGATTTTGGGGGTGTATCAGTGATAAAATAATCACTAATTATAGTCATTTAGTTAGGTAATGTGAATTCAAAAAACAATAGTTATAAACCTTACTTGACTGGGGAGAGTAAGAGTCGATCCTCCAAGAGCAAAGTAATAGTTAGAGAATTTTCAGTTTAAAATATATATATATATATATATTTTGGTAGATTTTTACTTATAATTTATTACCTATAAATCAAAGTAACTAGATTTACTAAAGATATAATTAAGAAATTTTATCTGTATTAAAATTAATCCTAAAATAAAAAAATAGATAAATAATGTTTTTTGGAAATTTTTAAGGATTGTGTGGAATTATTTGAAATTTAAAATAATATAAAATAAAATAAACTGTCTAAATGTATGAGCCATTGGAACGGTCTAGAAGTTGGCTAGCTGCTCCAAGACTAACCTGCAGACAAAGATGAACAGATAGGGATGAGGGGAAGAAATAGTGATCAAACCTCTTTGTCACACCCTCCAAGGCCCAAGATGATCAAGATTCTTCCACTTCTCCAGAAACTCTTGTTTTGGAACATTCCTGCTCTACCCAACTCTCACTTAAGGTAAGAGGACTCAAGAATAGTTGCACATAGCCACTAAATCTTGGGTTTAGATTGAAACAATAGTGAGTATTACATTGGATCGTGATAGTTTTATATACGGAAGAGAGGGAAATGATGACCCTTGGATCTCCCAAGGTTTTGAATAGTCCAGATCTTTTCAGAAGCCACAATCCTGGTGAAGAGGTGTCCTCCAATCAGGTTTGATTCCTTTGATTTCTCCTTATTATGGTCACTCACTTGGCTTGCCTTTTTTAAGATTTAGCCTTAATGAGATTAAAGACTCATTAAATTCATGCAAGTTGTAACTCTGGGCCACTCCTGGAGCTCTGACCGTGGTTGGGCCTTCTTGAACATCTTTTCTTTAGCCTAATAATGCTCAAATAAGACCTAAAGCTGATGTTTAAATGAAAGCCCTATATGTTGGAAATAGGGATTAAAAATTTCTCAAATTATCAGGAAGTACCAAAACAAAGGTTCTAATAACTTTGAATAAGAAATGAGTGTCTTGTTAATATTTTTTGTTTGAATTTAGTTCATATTATTAAGATATATCTTCATTAACCTCGTAAAATTTTATTTGTAAAGAATATAAAACTTAGCTTTGTTCTCACCTGTTAAGTCAATATAATGGAGCATTTTTGCTAGTAAAAAAGTATACACATTATTATAGTCTCTCTACAGTAATTGTATTTTCCTATCAGCTTTTTTTATGTCCTTCTCGTGTACCCTTTAAATAGGAAATATTTAGACTCAAAGTTCAAATATAACTAGTTACTCTATAATGATCTCATCATAATTTACTTAATCATTTCATGTATTCATGATCTTCATTTATAATCCCTTCATGTGCATTATAATGAATACATAACAATAAATATTGGATGTTATATGGCATGTGTGGTTGGTTTATAGGCCATATATGTTTCTAACATATCCAACTTTACACCATCCTTTAAGTGGATCAGCATGAGGACTGATAGAAGGTTATATTAAGTTGTCATCCACTTTGGATTGCACATGTTCCTGTTTTATATGGCTTCATATCCAATGATCTTTTAGATCTGAACATGTATAGAAGGTGGATGTTTAAGCATGTGCACAATATTGTGGATAACATGAATTTTTTTATCATCAAGGAGAAACTCACACTTCTTTATTAGGTCTAACATTATTGCAATGGGTATTGTATGCTTCAAATTCAAGCATTTTTTATAATACATCAACATCTTATTCATTATTATGTGCACGCTTTTAAGCATCCTTATTCATTGCTCATTATTACTCTCGGGAAACATTAAGAAGGATGTTCATGTGCATAAATAGCAAAATATATTTGATTTCATAAAATCTTTTGTGCACCTAAAATAATAGGTGTGTTATAAACCAAAAATAGTGGTGAATTATCCAATTAAAATCCCTTATCGTTGCTAATTTTAGCTTATATAATAAAATTCATAAAACCTTAAATTAAGGTGTATAGTGATAAGTATGTATAGTGATAAGTGATAAGGCAATTCAATTAGTGATCTACTTGAATAATTTAACCCTAATTAGGGTTAATTTCATCTTCAATGAAGTCAAATTACCCTAATAAGATGAAGAATTCAGAAAAGGAGGGTAGAAGAGATGGGAAATATAGAAGAAGTAAGGATCTATAAATTGGCTTCTTTGATCCAATAAAAAGGATCATGGGAGTCATGTACAGCGATTAAGAGAAAATTTTGGTTTTAGTTTATTTTGGTGAGACTGGCATCTAACTGAACTAACTTCTATCTCATAACTAAAATTCAATCTTTCCTAGAAATTATCCCCTTTTTTATTAAATGTTTTTCACTCTTAATTTTTCAAGTGGAATAGTTGGATCAATTCAATACTCACTCATCTTAATTCTAGTAAGGGCTTTTACATGCCACTCAAGCAAAGCGATTTAGAATTTCAAACCAAGATCGAGAAGAATAAACAAAAATTTCACTAACTAATAATCCCAATTACACAAAAATTCAAATACAAATATTATGAAGTAAAATAATACCAAATGTAGTTGATCCAAGCTGGTTCTTCTCTCTGTCTTGAAGCTGTGAAAGAGCCCCTTCCAGAGTGACCTCTTCAACTCAAACTTCGGATTTTATACTTGGGTTAAGTGGTAAAAATTACCGTTTTACCCCTTATAAATAATTGATTTTATTCATCGATGTAGGCTTTATCTGAATGATCCAACTATATCGATAGAAAGAGGAGGGGGATATGAGCTAGTCTATAAATTTTGAGCTCAATCTGACTTCAAGAATAAGAGTAATAAATGAATATTGACCAATCAGAACGTTGGATCAAATTTTGTTTTTTTATTCAAATTTCACTTTATAAAAAAAATGAACAAAATATGTGTGGACTTGCACTTACCCGCGTACTTTTACCTGGGGCAACCAATCCGGTGGCATCGCGACATCTCCTGTGCGTACATCTGTGTATGCACCTGGTGCATCGGCAGTGCACTTACCGCCCAAAAGAGGTTCTTCCGCTGATCACATTGAAGGTGTCAGATTCCTTTTCGACGGCCAAGATTCAGCCTTGTGGCGTCGCTAACTCAATTTCTTGACATTTTGCACAAAAGTCCCAGCTATAATTGAGCACACAAATGGACGCTACCCAAAAATAAATGGAGATATTGCCCTCCAATTCCCTAAGAAAAACCATATAAAAATCCAGATTAATTATACAAGACTCTACTGGTATACTTATTGGATTTTTACACCTGCAACGTGTGACTGAGAGCTGTTTTAAGGGAAGATTTGCAACCAAAATTTAAAAATAGTCCCACTGACTTTAAAAATTACTTTAAACTCCTATTTTCCTTATAATTATATCCTTTTTCTATTTAAAAATTCATTTCTTCCTCAAATATATTCCCAAAAATTCAATAAAATTCCATAAAAGTCAAGAAAATTTGTTAATTAACATTAATTAATACGTCCCTACATTAATTAACTTTAAAATAATTTCTAAACCTGTCATTTCCATTTGAATAGAGTTATTACAAGTTTAAATAATTTCCGTAAAATTCATGAATTAACAGAAAATTAGGCAAAAAATCAGAAATTACTTGGAATATTAATTAAAATGTAAATATATGATAACAAGCCTATTTTAAAGACTTTTAATGGATAAAATTGTGCTAATTATTCGAATTAAGCGCAGAATTTAGGGTGGTATCAGTGTGGTAGTTGTATGTGACAGTGAAAGAGGTTAGTAGCATCACTAAAACCTTCAAGTTGAGTATCATAGATGGACTATCATATTAAAAGATCCAACATATAAGCCTTGATGGAGTAGCTTACTTTGTTTGCATTAAAATAATCGATTACTATCTTGTCTAACACTTTTCTCTTCTCTGATGCCCCTTCAATCATTTCAAATTTTGATTTCCATGTCCTTGTTATAAGATAAAGTATGATAATGAATTGTTTATGGTGAAGCTCCATCTAAAATCAAATTTTTTATGTCTAAATATATCTTCTTTAAATAAATTTTGAACATCATTGGTGAAACCAATTCACTCATCATTGTCCACATAAATTAGGCTAGCCACCTCTTGAAGTTATGTCAAAGTGTACACTAAATAATTATGAATCACGTATAAAATTGAAGAAAAGTTTATAAAATACAATACCAAGCTCCTTCAAGCCTTGTTACCTAGAGATAAACTCAAGTTTTGAGTAAAAATTATGTCATTGAGAATTTGAGTTTTATCAATAAACTTCATAACGGACACTCATAAATAATTTAATTAGCTAGTGATGAGTACAGGTCGGCTAGACAAGGAATGAATATTAGGGAAAGTATGATCTCAATTTGGTGAAGCAAAGATGGGAGGATTTATGTAATATGGTAGTGAATGCATGATGAGAGTAGATAATAAGTTGATAAAAGGCTAATTAGGGTTTTACGAATTTGGGATTAAGATAGATGAGAATGGGGAGTGAGATGGGATCGTAACAGCGGTGCGATAAGTGGCGTAATTACGAGTGGACACGACGACAAAGATAGTGAGAATGAGGTAGAAGGATGGTAGAAATGAGAGACATAGTGATATGTGTTTGTTTAAATAGGAAGGAGAGAGATGTGTAACAAGATCACCAATGTGTAGGTAGCACGTGAAATGAAGGTAAATCAAGGATGGATAGAGTGGACAAGGATGGAGTGGATGAAGGATGGTAATGGATGAAGATGATGGATGGGGAAGATGGATAAACTAAGTGTGTTGGAAATGATTCAATGTAAAGAAAAAGGCTAACCTTAGATCCCTATATTTTGTTGGGATCACGACATCTTCCTGTTGCATATTAACCTCCACACTTCTTCTTTGAACCTCCCCAAGCACTAGAGACACCAAGGAGCACTTGATGGAACTTCAAAACTTTATTTTATTTCAATCAGCCTCACTAGGATGAAGTGAGCTTAAAGATATTTTTTACATAGATCAGGGGCTCAATTCATATATCCAACTGTATGGATGGATGGAGGATGAAAGGATGCAGCTCGATCCGAGTTATGGATCATCGGATATCAAGCCTAGAAGTTGGTTGGTTTCTAGTCATCAATTTAATTCATATATTTTTCTCTCCTTGTCCTCATTGGCATCGTCACGTCAATCGATTAGGCTGAGATTCCTCCTTGTCTTCTGTTATCAACGGCTCTTGTCGCGCCACGTGTAACCCTAGGAAAGAGACAAAAAGGAATAATGATTGATGTAACACGACCTGCCGGGATCGAGCGGCTCGCGTAAACATCACAAGGAGTGGAGGGCAGAGCGGTGGGGCGACGGCACGAGGCGGACGCTTCGACAGTGGTTGCAAAGTGGGCCCGACTTCGTTCTGCTATGGAGCGGCAGAGTTAGGCATCGCCGGTGGGGAGCGGCGGCTGTATATCCTACTGCGATCATCTACTTGCAGCGGTAAACTAGCGGCGGCGTGTCATCCAACGGCCGTCTCCTCTGAAGCTTCTCTAGGAGACCGGAGTGACAGGAAGTAGCTACGGACGGCACAGCGGCATAAGGCGGCTGCCTCTACATTTTATCATCGGACTACGAAGGCTCTAACTAACTACGAAGGCTGTAACTAAGAGGGATGTAACTAGCTATGAGACGTATCGGCGGCGACGGGTCATCCGACGGCTACTCTTCTCGAAACTACTCTAAGGGGCTAGAAGGCGCGTACGGCGCTGATAGGTATGGTGGGGCAGGTAGGCGCGGGTAAGGAAATCTAAAACGTGCATGGTATGGATGGGAAGGCGACGCACGATGATCTAGGATGACGGGGGCAGGCGATGGGAGTCGGGTCGGCTAAGGGCGGACGTGGCAGTGGAGGATAGTGGAGATGACCGAGGCAGCCGAGGAGGCAGAGGGTGGCGCAGGCGGCAAGGGACAGCGACTGGACGATGATGCTTGCGGCTGTAGCAGCCACTATCCGCCGTAGGTCGCTGGGCTCAGACGGGCGGCAGGAGGCGACAAGGGTCGTCGTTGGTGGCCGACGCGACCGGAAATGGCCAAAAATATCCATTGGATGTCGATGAGGGCAGCTGAGGGGCCTCATAAACGTCGAGGAAGCCAAGGTGGCCAGAGGCAGATCCCGATGGCCGGAGACGGTGGTCGTCGGCTCCGAGGCGAACGAGGGCCGGTGGCGACCAGAAGAGGAAGTCCCTATGAAGCCACAGTGGCGGACATGGCGGCACCGGCGAAGTTGGCGCCGGAGCTCCGGCGAGGTCGACGGGAACGGGAGAGAACCCTAACGACCTTTCTTGGATGGCATTTCCGTAATTTCCCTCAACTTCGAAAATACACTAAAATCTCTCAAAAATTTTAGGAAAAACGCCTAAAAACCCAAAAGAACAAAGGGCTACATTTTGGCAAAGCTTTCAATCTCGATTTTCAAGTCTGGTCTCTTCATACATGGGGCACCCTTCCTTTTATAGGGAAGGAGGGAGCCAAATCAATTATGGAAGATGAAACAACCCACAAACAAATAGAAAACAAACAAACAAAAAAAAAACAAGGAAGATAACTCAAGGCTTGATGGTCCCCCATCAATGATACTTTATTATTTAACTATGTATTTCCAATAGCTTTTGTCGCATCTGACATGGCGCCACCTCAGCGCATACCACGTCAAAAATTTTCCCTTCTAAACTAATAGAAATATAACATGTATGCGCCATGTGTGCATATGCGCTCCACATGTACACGTGGCCCTTTGTGTCGATGTCACGTTGTAGACCATCATTGTTGATTGTGATGGAAATATATGCGGTTGACAATCCAATCACGCATTCCATATCTTGTTTCATGTTCATTAATAGAACATGGTCATTATCGTGCACAAGTGATGCTTATGATGAAGTCTATGAAGACATGGTCGGATTTAGTGAATTATAATGAGATTGTAATATGGAGATCACTAGTCTTTAAGCATATGTTATAAATATTCATATTCGAAGGATATACGAGAAGGACATCACAGTATCTGGATAGAATAATACTATCTAGCCTTACTCATATGAGGAGTATAGCCGATCTCGTAGCCGTAAGTGTGGAGATACTAAGGATAGAAAGTAGGTGCTCTTTAGTGGAAAGAGTTTATTAAATTGATCTATATAAATTCCTGAATGTTATAATACCAAATTTTCATCACGTTGATTCATGTCATGGTTGTGTAAGTGGTTCTTAGGCCTGAGACACCAAAGATGTACTATGGAGGGGCATTTGTGCTTTGACTATGATGTATGTGTCCCTAATCATGGGATTCTATATAGTCTTAGTTCAGGTGCATCAAGAAGTTCATGAAGACAATCGGGTATCAAGATGGGATCGTCCACCTTCGGTATAAGAGATGACAGCGCGAGGAAGACGATGCGATGAAGTCCTTGGTCAAGGTAGTAAAATATCGGAGAAGAGTTCTCCAATGATTTCCGAACGCATCAGTATTAAGACCGATTAGGGTTTGATAGTTTACCATGCCTTAAGACATCATAGTAGAGTCAAATGGATGAGAGATTATACATACATGATAACCGATGATGAACAAGTTCCATGAGTGAGTTGATACACACTTCTTTGTATCTTCTAGAGCACGAGGTGTAGCTTGGCACCCAACGTGTTGGAGACTCAAAGTATCAATTGGGTTGAATCGATATAATGTTAATTAATCTATATGATTATATAGTTAATTAATTTGGAAGTCCAATAAAGGTTATTGGGCCATTCGAGTCCAACATAGGTCTAGAGGATCACACGCAAATATTTTTGGACGTCAGAAAATTTAGGAGTTTTATGAAAAATACCCACTTAGTATAAATAGGGGAATGCTCTATACGAAATTCACCCAGCCCAAAATTGTTCAGGGCCCTTCCACTTATTTTCCTTTCTCCCCACATTTCCTCTTCATTCATGATGCAATTTGAACGACGTAATGACGATGATGGAGAGTGGACAGAGCTCATCAACGAGGAGGAGGAGATGTCACGTGCTGAGGATAACAAACTTCTAGAGGCTGCACACTTGAGTAACTCCACGCTACTCATTCACGGATCAAAGGAATCACGGATGTGATACATACCGAGGTAATTCATTTCATAGTTTTATCGATGCCATTCTAAAATGTTTTGATTTTTTCATCCATATCTAGGCCTGTAGAATCCAACATACTATTCTAATGAGAGAGATAGAGGAGAGAGAAATAATAATATTTTTATCATCCCTTTACTGGTATGCAAAATGCATTTATTGCTAACAAATAGCTTCTTTTTCTGATTGCTCCATGTCACCTTTGCCAAAAAGAGTAAAATATATTATTAAAATTAATATATTATAAAATAAATGCCCGAAAAATAAAATTAATGTAATGTCAACTTAGAAAGATCTTATCTTTCTAAATTTAATGTTGAAAATTTCCAAAAAAATCATATTCTGAATCATAAAATTTTTTCTTTCAGAATCTGCTTTCATAAAAATCTCCCAAAATACAAAAAAATCAGAATATCATTCTAAAAATGAACTTATCATTTTAAGCTTGATAACATTTATATAAAATTAATTCAATGCAAATAAACATGTAAATATGGTCATATAAAGTGATAAGCCAAAAATAAGAGTAATTTATGTAATTTTATAATCCCTTGTAATTTTTTATTTTAGCTTACACAATAAAATTTATACTGACAAGTATGACAATCGCTAAGGGGAGCTAGTAAGGTATTCAATCAGTGATATTCTTAAATATCAATAATTGGAAATGAAGATCTTCAATAAAGATCAAATTACCCTAATTAGGTTAATAATTTAGAAAGGGGGGTAGAAAATATGGGAAGAGTAGAAGAATGAGGTCTAGATAGACTTCTTTGATCTAATAAGAAAATATAAAAGGGGTCAATTAGAGGGTTTAAGAAGGAGATTTTATTTTAATTTGTTAAGGGGAACTGGGTATCAAAATTCACTAGCTACTCTATCATAAACACAATCTAATTTATCCTAGAAATTAATTTTTTATGATTTTATTAATTTGCAAATGGAATAGCTAGGTAAATTTCACAATCTCTCTTCTCAATCCCAATAAGGGCTTGTGCATTCTGTTCAAGCCTAGCGATTTAGAAATTCAGATCAAGATTGAGAAGAACGATAAAGAAATTTACTAACAAATCATCCAAATTACACTAAAAACTCAAAAAAATGACTTACAAAGTACCGAATAGGTTTGATCTAGGCTGGCTCTCCTCTCTGTCTTACAGCTGAAGCCACTCGAAATCTATCTTGGAACTTTTGCCCTTAAGTCCCTGAAAAGCTTTCCGTGCACAAATTGATGTCACTCAAAAGTATTTATGTAAATGCCCAAAAATATATATTTAAATATCCTCAATACCCTGGTTAGTGTATAGCTTCATCATCTTCGTTGAGTCAATCTTTTCTCATACTAAGTCTGGACGATCTCATCTTCACTAGGCAATCATATATGCCGGCTTCTTAATATATGCGAGCTAAAACTTATTTGAATCTCAAGGTTAGAGACTCAAAACTCAGCCGTCCACCCACAATGTGTCCTTTGTGTCTCACAGCAACGGATCACTATAAACAACTGTGACATAAATCAACCTAATTGACACTTAAATATAATATCATTCAGGGATCCATACAAATCAATTTAGTGAACTCTTTCACCAAACAACATCCACTATATGTCCTTAGTGTCTTCAAACTAACAACCACGGGATCAACCGCACTTATAGTAAAAGAAGGATCAGATAGTCCCCATCTCGATAAGTTGGATAGATGTTTAATTCTATGAGGATAATTTGATGCCCATCTCGATAATCCATCGAATATGAATATTTAAAATACATATTTAAATACAAACAATAATTATACTATGATTTAAACATAATTCAATGGGTCATTGCATGAATTCATGGACTTTGTTATAAACATTACATTGGAATCAAAATAAACTAGTATTTTGTTCAATGAACTTAAGTTAAAACATGGTGGTGTGATTTGACTTGACAGCCACATAATATCCATTAGTCCATAGTTTGTAAATCAAGTGTTATCATGTATACTATAATATTTTTTAATAGTTAAATGAAATAGAAGGTGACATATACGTTGTCTTTACTCAACTGAATTCATCAAAAGCTGATTAGAGTTGGAGAGCAAGGATAGAGATTTCTAGCCAATATATTTTGTTGGTAAGACAAACTTTTGATGTTAAAACTTGGAACTAGAAGTTGAAATAAAGCCATAAATTTGGGATATATACGACTAATTCAAAAAAGATCACTTAAAGAAACTGAATCACCTTTTATCTACTTCATAAAAATATTTAAGAATGTCAAGAGCTGTCTCAAATTTCCTCCACTCTCTCTTTCATATTCCTCTCATCTACATTGTAAATCTAATTAATCAAAGCATATAAGATTCGACCATTAGAAGGTAAAATGATAATGAGGCAAAGAGACTGCTGCACAGAGACAACTAAGAAAAAAAGCAGTAAAAGGTCTGATGGACCAAATTCATTTTGTGATACTAAGTCAATCCCCCTGGAGGCATATCAGAATGACAAGATATGTGAGAAAGAGCAAATCATAGAGAGAAAATTAGGCAAAAATTAAGAGCTTCTTATAGTACGATAGGCCTATTTTACTTAATTTAATCCTGATTCCAGTCCTCAAGCCAGTTTGACCTATCATACACATGAGCAGCCAAGTGGCTGAAATTTTGGACCGAATAGAGCATTGATTTAACAGGTACTTTTATTGCTTTCCTTGCATTATATCTAGATGCAATTTAAATAATCCATTGATGTTTTTTCTTCCTTCTGGGATTCAACACCTGCAAAATGCAAACCCAATGTATTATTTATATTAGGTTGAATACATTAATTAGTAGAATAAGAGCTCTACTTGGGATTTGATAAAGGTAAAGTTAGAAACACTTGAAGGACTCAGCTGAAGATGATCAAATTTGAGAGTTATTCCGTCATTGGATAGAGATAGAGAGTTTGAGAACACAGCGTCAGTAGATTAAATTAGAGTGATGAAGACTTAACAGAATTGAATTAAAATTATTAGTCTCCAAGACCAAGCTTTTGACCATTTGCAGCATCTACTCCTTAGGAACTTGCATCAATCATTTGTCAATCTATCAACTGTTGATGAGTCCATCCATCTTCACTTAATAGATCACATTATATAAACGGCTTAGAATGAGAAAAGTGTGATCGGTAAGTTCCAATCCTCAATCCCCACAAAATCTTTGTCAGAGACATAGTACTTTAAGATGGCGTCAAATATTCTGGCAGCCCACTAATGCTTCAGAAATATCCTACTTAAATTTATACCAGAAGTACATTCATTGGGCCATCGATTGTCTTAACAGAAAGAAAAATAGTGTAAGCTAGACGGGCACATTTTCTTGGTAGACTATCTCTATTTTCCTAGTTAAGAATATAAACATCAAAAGATTACATATACTGGCAACTAGATATTCCATGCCTTAATTTACCAAAACAGGCATGCAAAAAAAAAACTTACGCAAGAGGATAAAGTTATCATTCACTTGAATTCCATGCCTCCGGACACTATCAAGACGTGCCAGAATTATTACTTTTCGAAGAACAGATGCGTCAGAAAATAACAATTCAAATATATACAATAAGTGAGAGCCAGCAAATAACAATGCAAATATATACACAAGTGAGAGCCAGAAAATAACAATGCAAATATATACACAAGTGAGAGCCAGAAAATAACTTCTTCAGGAGGAACGCCATACCTTTTATTAGAACAAAATGAGAAATTAATGACATCAAAAGAGTATAGGGAATCATAGGCTCACAGGATAGCGCACCTTGAAAAAACCAGCTAGGAAGAAGCACATCATCAAAGGAAGCCCTCCACGCCGCGGCCGGCTATGGCGTCCTGGTATATAACGAGAGCTTCGCCCATGACCTGGGCTCTAGACAGAAGCTCAGCTCTCTTCTTGCTTGACGGATGAGTGGAGACGTAGTCCCTCAATGACGAGTCTCCGGTGATCTTTCCCAGCTTCTCATAGACCATCGGCGCCACCCGCGGGTCGTACCCTGCCGCCGCCATAACTAGCAGCCCTATGTAGTCTGCCTCCATCTCCATTCTACCAGCACAACTCAGCAGTATTAAGAAATAAAGGAAAACGAAGATAAAAAATAATTAAAAATGAAAAAAGAGTAAACAGAAAAAGAAAAAAAAAGAAACGGAAAAGGAAAAGGAAAACTGAAATTAAAAAAAAAATTAGTTCAAATAAAAGTAAGAGCAAGCTAAAAATATATGAAAAAAGAGATGGGGAAAAAGAAAGCTTAAATTAAACGTAGAGTATTAATAAACAGAAGTAAAAAAAATAGGGAAAGAGGAAAAATTAAAGAAAAAAGAAAGATAAATAAGGAAAACATAGAAAAGAAGGAAAACTGAAAAGAAGAAAAAAATAACTAAAAAGAGATAGAAAGAGAAAAATAGAGAAAAAATACAATTTAAAGAAAAAAAAACATAAAATAGAAAAGGAAAAAAGAAAAAAAAGGAAAATTTGAGTGCAAAGGAAGAAAAAACAGAGGAAAATGAGACAAAGACAAAGAAAAATAGAAAGAGAGAAAAAGAAGAAAAGTAGACGAAAGAGAAAGTAAGAAAAGGAAGAAAAAAAGAAAAAATAAAGGACGAGAAAAAAGATTGCATGAATAATAAAAAGGATACCTGCGAGAGAAGGGAAGCTTGAGCAGAAGATTGGACATGGCGTTGATGAGGTCGGGCAGCGCAAAAAATTGGTACAGGATCAGCTGGAGCACTGCAACCCAGAGGTTCTTCGTGATCCCCTCCGCCGCATGCCGAGCAACTGCATGCCCAACCTGCAACACACGCAGACACGATCTAGATAGATAGATAACATAGCTATAGGCATGCATATATGGCTGGATGCACGCAGATACAACTGAGGGACAGATAAATAGATCATGTGTCCCCAGTTAGAGAAATAAATAGAGAGATAGATGGAGGCATTGATCAGCTAGACGGGTTAAAGATAGATCATATGACTCCACATAGACGAATAAATTGAAAGATAAATGGAGGCATAAATCAGCTAGATGGGGTATAGATAGGTAGATAGATAGATCGTTTAATTCAAAAAAAAAGATAAATAGATCATGAGACCAGATGATTAAATAAATAGAGAGATAGATGGACGCATAGATCAGCTTGACGGGATATAGATAGATAAATCATATGACAACACAGACAAATAAATAGAGAGATAGATAGACGCAAACATCAGCTAGACAGACTTCAAATAGATAGATAGCATTCACAGATGGACAAATAAATAGAGAAATAGATGGACGCATAGATCAGCAAGACGGACTTCAAATAGATAGATAGCATTCACAGATGGACAAACAAATAGAGAAATAGATGGACGCATAGATCAGCAAGACGGACTTCAAATAGATAGCTAGAATTCACATATGGACAAATAAGTAGAGAAATAGATGGACGCATAGACCAGCTAGACAGACTACACATAGATAGACCATAAGGCCAGATAGACTAATAAATAGAGAGATAGCTAGATCCCATGAATGTATCGATCGAGACATAGATGGTCATAAGATGGGCATAGATCCGCTGGAAAGACTACCCATAGATAGATCAAATGACCAGATGGACAAATAAATAGAGAGATAGATGGACGCGTATATCAGATAGATCATCTGACCCCAGATAGAAAAATAAACAGAGAGATAGATGAAGGCATAGATCAGCTAGACGGACAACACATAGATAAATCATATGACCCCAGATAGACAAATAAACAGAGAAATAGATAGAACCCACGTTTCCGTCAAAAGAAAAAAAAGACCCATGTTTCCGTCAAAAGAAAAAAGGAACCCATGTTTCTTTCAAAAAAAAAAAAATAGAACCCATGTTTCTTTCCCAAAAAAAATAGAACCCATGTTTCTGTCAAAAAAAAGATAGAACCCATGATTCTTTCAAGTAAAAAAATTTGATAGAACCCATGTTTCTTTCATAAATAAAAAGATAGAACCCATGTTTCTTTCAAATAAAAAGATATAACCCATGTTTCTTTAAAAAAAAAAAGATAGAACCCATGTTTCTTTCCAAAAAAAAATAGAACCCATGTTTATTTCAAATAAAAAAAATTGATAGAACCCATGTTTCTTTCATAAATAAAAAGATAGAACCCATGTTTCTTTCAAATAAAAAGATATAACCCATGTTTCTTTAAAAAAAAAAAAAGATAGAACGCATGTTTCTTTCCAAAAAAAAATAGAACCCATGTTTATTTCAAATAAAAAAAATTGATAGAACCCATGTTTCTTTCATAAATAAAAAGATAGAACCCATGTTTCTTTCAAATAAAAAAAAAGATAGAACCCATGTTTATTTCAAATAAAAAAAAAGATAGAACCCATGTTGCTTTCCTAAATAAAAAGATAGAAACCATGTTTCTTTCAAATAAAAAAAAAGATAGAACCCCCATGTTTCTTTCAAATAAAAAAAAGATAGAACCCCCATGTTTCTTTCAAATAAAAAAAAGATAGAACCCCCATGTTTCTTTCAAATAAAAAGATATAACCCATGTTTCTTTAAAAAAAAAAAAGATAGAACCCATGCTTCTTTCCAAAAAAAAATAGAACCCATGTTTATTTCAAATAAAAAAAATTGATAGAACCCATGTTTCTTTCATAAATAAAAAGATAGAACCCATGTTTCTTTCAAATAAAAAAAAAGATAGAACCCATGTTGCTTTCAAAAAAAAAAAGAGAAAAATCCATGTCTTTCAAAAAAAAAAAGTTAAAACCCATGTTTCTTTCAAAAAATAAATAAATAAAACCCATGAATGGATCTAATTGAATCATGGATTGAGAAAAGACGGGCATACCTCGTGGCTGATGACGGTGGCGATCTCCGCGTCGGATCGGAAATGGTCGAGAAGGCCGGTGAAAACAACGATTTTCCCCCCGGGAAGACACATAGCATTAGTCACCGGATTCCTCGCCACGACCACCTCCCACTTCAACCCCTGCAGATGCTCCGTCGCCGACCGCACCCCCCGCGCCTTCCCCTCCCGCCGGCTCCGCCGCACCCACCCTTCGTCCAGCACCTCCTCCCCCTCCCCCCTCCAATCACCGTCCGCCACGTACCCCAAAGACGGGTCCGCGTCGCGCCACACCGGCTCGTCCGTGGCGAGCCCGCGCTGCAGCGCGTTGACCACCTGTCTGGCAATCAGCCGGACTCGGACGCTGTCGGGGTGGGTCGGGGGGAGAAGCTGGTCTTTCAGAGCGGCCTTGAGCTGCTCGAACTGGCTCTCTCCCAGCTGCCTCTCCAGCCTCGGCGAGAGCAGGACCACGTGGGTGCGCTTCGTGTACGGCACGGCCTCCACGTTGCCGTAGTAGACGGTCGCCGTGGCCGCGCCGCCCACGGCCACGGCTACGACCACGGTCCGCGGGTTCTCGAACCACCGGTGCGCCCGCCGGCGCCGGAAGTGCTCCACCTGGTCTCGGCCCACGTAGAAGAATCTCCGCCCTTCGATCGGTGCCGATATCGCCGGCGACCTGAGACGATGAACGGGTCTGATGTTAGCTTTTTTGTTTATTTTTTTGATCGGTGAAGAGAGCTTCGATCGACCGTCTTACCCTTGCCATGGCGCTGATTTGATGCCCCGGAGGACCCTCCTGAAAGAGTTCATCGTCGCTTTACCCAAATCTCAGTCATGCGGCTATGGAAAAGCCGGATTTAGAGAAGGATATGGCTCGGACGGATGACGGATGACGGTGTGGGATGGACGGAGCGGAAAGTTTTTGAAATAATGAATTGATTGAATGTTTTTTTCATAATTTTATCGGCCATCAGGAGTGAGTGATCGTGTTTTAATCTCATGGCGCCGCGCGGATGATCGCAGCGATCAAAGCCCTTGCGCTGTATACCAGCATGATTTGGAATTTCGAACAAAGTCGAATGGTTAACAGAATAGAAATTTAAAGGGCGTGACAATCAGGAGGGAGTGATCATGATTTTAATCTCGTGGCGTCGCGAGGTTGATCGCGACGATCAAAGCCCTTGCGCAATATCCCAACATCATTTGGAATTTTGAGCAAAATCGAATTGTTTAGGGAAAGAAAATTCCGACAGCGTGACCATCAGGAGGGAGTGATCATGATTTTCATCTCATGGCGTCGCGAGGTTGATCGCGACGATCAAAGCCCTGGCGCAATATCCCAACATCATTTGGAAATTTGAACAAAATCGAATGGTTTAGAGAAAGAAATTTTCAACCGGGCAACCATCGGGAGAGAGTGAATATAATCTTAATCTCATGGCGCCGCGAGAGTGATCGCGGTGATCAAAGCCCTTGCGCAATATCCCAACATCATTTGAAATTTTGAAAAGAATCGAATGATTAAAAAAAAATCAACAGGATAGCATCAGGAGGGAGTGATCATGATTTTATTCTCACGGCGTCGCGAGGTTGATCGCGACGATCAAAGCCCTTGCGCAATATCCCAACATCATTTGGAAATTGGAAATATCGACGAAATACAAAGAACACGTAGAACTATAAAATAAATTAGACATCCGCCAGTTCCGATCTCCATCCACAATGATCAAAACACAGTAAACGATAAACAAATACAAGAAGCACCGAAAATCAAGACGAACAGGGGAGAGTCGGGATTCTTCCAATCTCGACTACTTCTTGACGAGGAGCGGCCCGACGTTATCGCCGGTTTCCTTGTTGTGCTTCACGTGAGTGCCGTCGCAGAGAGGAAACGATCCAGAGCGCCAGCATCTGTCTCGTTTCCAGACAGATTCAGGCTAAACTGGCCGGAGATTCAAACGATCCGATAAGAAAAAACTCGGATCCGAATCGGGTACCTGCAGTAGGCGGTGAGAGGCTTCTCGAGCTCCCCCGCTAAGACCGTATCCACGACCTTCGCCTCCTCTTTCCTTATCGCCGGATTGATGGTCTCCGCGCGCACCGCCGCGACTCGACGGCGGCGCGCCAGGCTCGGCCGCGGCGCGGTCGAGCTCGGCGAGCGGCTCGACGGGCCGTACGAGAGGCGCGCGCCGACGCCGGTCGCCGCCACCAACGCCATCTCAAGCTACAAATTCCATCTCCTATCTCCTATCCGGTTATAGAGGGGATGTGTGGACTGGCACGCCCTCTGCTCGTGAGAGCGGAGAAGATGTCAAAGCCACGTGGCAGCAGGGGTGAGGGCCAGGCCCAAAAGAGGCCCGTTACCCAAAATTCGACCATTTTTTTTCAAAAAAAAGGTACCGTTACTCCCCGAGGCTAAATTCAAAGAACAGGCTCGCGGACAGAGAAGGAGAATCAAGGCAGAAAGAAGCAAGAAATGAAGGCGATGAAGAGAGAGATTACCGGGACGGAGAGTGAATTAACGGTCGCTTCGCCTGTCGTGTCCTCGCTGCTGTCTGCTTCCTCTCCAGGCGCGTCGGCAGGGGACGGGCCGGGCGGCTCCGGTGACAGTGACGGTGACAGTGACGGTGACGGCGACTGAGCAGGAGAGATAACCGGAGAAGGAGAGGAGGTGGGGCCCGCCGCGGACGGCGACGGTGCCTTCCTGAAGAGCTCCGAAGGAAGGAGAACGCTGTCGACAGTGAGAAGACAGAACGGCGCTTCGTCCACCACCGTGCTGGCCACTCTCGACGTGTCCGTTCCCGCGTTGAGCGTCACGTCATCGCCGCGAGCCGTCGCCGTCAGCTCGTACCTCCCCGTTCCGTCTGAGGCCAGCGTCCTGATCGGCCGGCCTTTGGAAACCTTCAGAGACGCCTTCGGAAGGTAGTCTGGCGAAGCGTGGTACTCCAACAGCTTTGCCACGTCAGCGCGGCTGAGCTGGCCGAGGTCCGGCACGCCGGCCGCCTTGAACGCCCCGTCGTTGGGCGCGAACACTGTGAGACCGCTGGACATGGCGGTCTGGTACGCCGCGAGAACGCCGTAGGAGGTCACGAGGCTGGAGAAGGTCTTGCACCCGGCCTGCTGCAGGAGCACGGTAAGGTTGGCGTCGGACTGCGCGCCGGCGTCTAGAAGGCCGGGAAAGACGATTGGCGCGCTAATCTCGAGCACGGAGATGCTGTAAGGCATCTGCTTCACGGATCTCGAGAAATACGCGTCGATCTTGGAGCCGGCAACTGCGGACGCGAATCCGACTCTCCCGTCCTTGAGATCGGTCACATTGACGAATCCGAGGCTCCCGGTGACCGCGCCGGTGGTCTGAAGCAGCGTTGTGATAGTCGCGGCGCCGCGAGAGAGATCGTGGAGCTTCTGCGAGTCGAAGTAGTCGAGGAGAGTGTGAAGACGGAGCGCGGACTTGATAGCCACGAGAGAGCGCTTCGCGGCGAGAGCGGCCATGGCGGAGTTCGCCAGAACGAGGCAAGTCACCGTCTCTCTTCCATTGATCTCGTCCGCGACTCTCGTCTGAGAGAGGAAATCGTTGTAGATGCTGTAGTCGGGGAAGCCGGAGAGGATCGTCGTGATGTTGTGAGCCTCCGCAGTGCTCCCCAAGAACAGCGCAGCGAAGAGGAAGACCGGCATTAGAGCTCCGCAGTCCATGGCGAGGAAGACGAAGTAGTTCCTGTCGTCTGATTGAACAGAGATCTTCTATAAAAGAGGGGGGAAAAAGAAGGGGAAAACCGTTTTTAACCCTGGTCAGACGAACCCTGGTTAGTCTTAACCAGAGATGGATAACGCGGAGGGCGGAGATTTCTCCACGTCATCGGCGGTTAGAAACAAACCCGCCAAAGATGATATAAAATGGCGGGAAAAGTGGAAGTTTGAAATTCGGTCTCTAGTCTACTCGTCATCGACATCGACGAGCCTACCTCGCACCCATCGCCGCCGCGTCTCCGCCGGAGGCGACGGCGCGTCGCCGGATCTCGAAGAGAAGTCCGCGAAGGTCTCTTCGGAAGAACTGGCGGGGAGATCGGACGGCGGGATCGGCTCGCCGCCGGTCAGGAGATCGCCGAGCTCGAGATCGAGGTCGAGATCGTCGGCTTCTTCGCTCGGAAGATCGGAGATGAGCGTTTTGGAAGGCGTACCGTTGACGCGCTGCTGAACGGAGTGGTAGGATTGGCTTCCGTTTGGATTCTCAGGCGGCGTCGGCAGCGGCGGCTGTCCGGCTCGTTCCAACGCCTGCGTCGCCTCCGCGATCAGCCTCCTCGTCTCGAGGAGGGAGGCCCGAGCGAGAGGGCTTTTCAGCGCGACGATCTCCAGAGCCTTCGCTGCCTTCTCCGCCTCCGCGATCAAAAGCCTGGTAAGAAATCCCGAATCAGTCATAGATTATTAATTGGCGCAGACTTGATTAGTGTTAATTACTAGCCTGGCTCTCTCGGTGGCATCGCGCTTCTTCTCCTCCATCGAAGCCCTCTGCTCCCTGATCTTCCTGATCATCTCCAGCTTGGATTTGGCCATCGGATCTTTGTAGGAAGGAGTGTTGATCTTCTTCGGCTTCGGGACAAGCGGCTTCAGCGGTTTCGCCTCTTTTTCTGGTTCCTTTGACTGCGAAGACCTCTTCCTCGGAACTCTCGGCTCGCCGTCGCTGGCCGGGCTCCTCCTCGGCCGCCGCTCAACCCCGACCGGAATGCCGTGGTACTTGGCCAACCCGCTGCAGACTCGAACGCGATAGTCCTGCCAAAGACCAGTTATCCATCACAAAGTCTGTCAAGCCGCTTCCCAGACGACCGGTACGCGTCTTCCGTCAAAGAATTTGCAATTTCGTTCCGTCGTCCATTACGGAGGTAAATGACTGGGACTCGGTAACGGAACTAAACGGGAGGCTCGACGCCTTCCGTTTCCTTTCCCGAGGTCAAGACGGAAGACGGTAAGTAACTCAACGAATGAGAGTCCATCATCCGTCCTAAACCGTTCCCCTGAACCTCAGTACGGAAGACGCATGGCGTTCATAGACGGAAAAGCTCAAAAGGCATACAGTCCCACAGTCTATGCAAGTAGTACATGTTACTGCTTCGCAGTTAGGTTCCGTCATCCAATACAGACAGGACGGAGCTAAATTAACGGCGCCTCCATGTAGGGAACGGCAGCCGTCATCCGTCACATCGCACGCCACGGTGATGGCAATGTGACGGATGACGTGACGGTGACAAAATTAGGGGCCTGTGACGGTGACGGAGGGTCTCAGACAAGTGATGTGACGGGATGGCCGTCATGGATGACAGCTGTAATGGATTTTTAAAAATGACCCAAAAAAAACTTTAAAATCATTGGATTTAAGCTTTTTGACGGCCAAGATTTCGCTGCGAGGTGTTGCTAACTCGATTTGCAGAAAAGCCCCTGCATTAATTTTTGAGCGCAAAAGGATGCCGTCCAAAGATAATTAGAGATATGCCCCACCAATTCTCTCTCCTCCACATGGTTTTTTTCCCATCCAGTGACAGGGACATGATGGGGATGCCGGAAACCATGATGGTGACGTGAACATGCCGGATTTTTCCGAAATCCTCAGACGTGTGACGGGACGTTGACGTGACGAAACTGTCATCACGTCACCATCCGTCACGGATCGTCATCCGTCCCGTCACGTCCACGGCGCCACGTCCTGGACGTCCCGTTCCCTAGCGGTTCGGTGACAAAACAGCACAGGAGGCACAACACCTCCCATTTCCTGTTCCGAGGGCAGGACGGATGACAGCAAGGAACTCAACGGAAGAGAATTCCTCATCCGTCTCCGACTGATTACCGTAATCTGAGGACAGATGATGTCAATGATGAAAAGCGTCATCTGTCTTAGATCTGAAGTATGTGCCTTCAGTCAAATGGTAGACGGCCAACGGACGAAGAACGGTATGGTCCACCTGTTACGGAATTGGGGAGACAACAGATGGGAGGCCAACATCCGTCTCGCGCCCTTACCGTCATCGGATGACGATAGGGGGAAGGATGATAAAGCGCCGATCCGTTGTTGATCCTAAAGAAGGTAGTTAGTATAAGAGTTGGAATGGGGGAGGGGACTGACCGGATCAGACCATTTGGCGGAGATGGCCTCGGAGATTTTCCTCCTCTGTTCGGGAGATTTGGGGGCCCTTTTGCTTCCCTTGGGCCGGGGCATCTTCTTCCTGCTCTCCACGCTCTCTGCCCATTCCTTCTTGAGTTGCTCGTCCAGAGTCTCGTAAGAGTCCCACTGCAGCTCCTCCTCCCCACCATACCCCTTCCTTGACGCCTCCGCAATTACGTTCTGCCACTCGAAGAAGCAGCTCTCCTGCACCATCAACATCTCCCGCCGCCGCTGCCATCCTTCTCGCACTCCCGCCCCGATTTTCATCCTCGTCTCCTCACTGATCATCACCAATTCTTACTTAGAATTCAAGAACATCTCTATCAAAACCCATCAAAAAAAAAACCATCCCAATCGAAGAACAACTTCATCAAAACTTATCAGAATTGAACTCTTCCAATCGAAAAGCATCTTGTCCAAAAAACAATCTCTAAACGAACAACATCTCAATTAAAACTCCTCAAGAAAAATTAAAAAACTCCCATTCTCAGTAGAGGAATGTCTAGATCAAAACCCATTAAAAAAAAAGATTCCCAATCGACGAAGAACAACTTGATCAAAGAGTTTACCTTTGAGCGTGGCCGATATTAACCAGCTTCATCTTCACCTGCAGACACAGCTCACCCGTCGTTCAATTTGAGAATCCCATGGCCGGGCAAGTTCAACAAACACAAAGCAACCTCCCCCAGGTCACAGCATTCCCTCTTCTCTTTTTCATTTTATGCATTTTTTTAATAATTCTTACATCATCACCTTGGGGTTCTGCATCGCCTGCTTCGTCCGCTCCCGGATCTTCGCAAGGGTTTCTGCACAGCAGCTGGAACACAGTTAAAAAAATAATAATAATAATAATTCTTTCAGAAAATAATAATAATAATAATCGATTTTCTGTAAGGACAAGTAGTGAAGCGATCAAGGGGAGCTCCACACACCAGGGCTGTGCTTCCTTCCCTTGTTCCAAGGTACGTTCCCCTTGTTCGCTTTCGAGATCCTCTCGCGCCGCGTTTTTTCCCTGTCGTCCATCTCAGGGTCATCGTCAGCCGTCGATTGGCTCGGATCTGAGCCAAGACGTAGTCTTGGTTCAAATCTTGAGCCATGATCGTTGACGGTTGAGTTTCTGCGTTCGAGAGTGGCTATCGCCTTCACCACGGTTGCTCTCTGCCCTCTTCTGTAGAGCTTGATCTGATGAGTTCTACTGAAGAAGAGCTGCGCCGATGGCCCTTGCAGATGACCCCAGAATGATGACTGCGCGGATGCAATATCTGCAATAAATTGTTTTTTTTTTCAAATGTTATCATCCATCGTGGATTTTGATTCCAAATACTATCTGCAATAAACCCTTTTTTTCCGAGAATAAGAGTTTGCAAGCCAGAAAAAACTTTGCGGTAAATTGTAAACTTCATCCAAATCCAGAAAAAATTCTGCGGTGAACAGTTAGTTTCGACGATCACCAAACGTGATTTTTCATTCTGTTATGCACTTAGTGTAACAGGAATTTCTTTCTTTTTTGAAAAGTGAGTGTGCCAGCAGAGTTCATGCAAACCCAGAAAAATATCTGCAGTAAATTGTAAGCCTAACGTGATTTTTTATTTTGTTACCAACTTCGTCATAGAGATTTTTTTCGAAAATAAATCGAATGCAAAGTGATTTTTTATTTCGTCAACTTTGTCATATAGTCTTTTTTAAAAGAAATCCTATGCAAGATGATTTTTTTTTATTTTGCCAACTTCGACATCAAGACCTTTTTTTGGAAAGAAGAGTTTTTTTTTAATAGAAAAAAAGCTTATTTTTTGGAAAGAAGAGTACGCGAGCAGAGTTTTCCATCCAAATCCGGAAAAATCTCTGAAGGAAATTATAAGCTTCGAAATGGTTTTTTAATTTGTTTTGAAGTTTGTCCTGGATGAAAATAAATGAAAATGATAGCGCTGAGTTCGTCAAAATCCAGATGAGCTACCAAAACCTAGCACTGGTTATTTTCTTGTGAAATATTATCGAGGGCTTCAACAATTTTTTGTGACAAAAAAAATCGTCCTTTCTATTTTTCATCGCAGGGAAATCGTCGTTCGTCAATAATATCGTAACATGGAGGATGAATGGAGCGGAGCAAAGCTTGAAAAAATGTAAGAAAATCTGCCGAGAATCAAATTACAATAACTTAAAAACTTCTCGAAAACCTATTTTTCGAAGCGAACAAAAAAAATCAAGCAGCAAGCCAACAGCAACAAATTGAAAATGCAAGATTGAAGAACAATGACTTGACAACAAAAATGCAAGATTCGAATTTGAAATCGATTGATAGATAGAAGAAAAAGAGAAAAGAACAGTCTTAAGCCTAAACAAGAGATTAGAAAATCAAGCTAGCGATCAAAGAAACCAGAGAAAAAAAGCAAATTTCCACAGATGCAGGCAGCGTAATGAATCGAGTAATACAAAGGAAGCATCGAATCTCAAGAAGGATGACTTGACGACGACGAAAACATAATATTCAAATTCGAATCCGAAATCCGAGACAGAGAGAGAAAGAACAGATTCAAACCTAAAGTAAACATGACAGAATCTAGCTTCCTCTTTCAAAAAAATTAGAGAAAGAATCAAGCTAGCGAACAAAGAAACCAGAGAAATAAGCAAACTTCCACGGATGTAGGCAGCATAATGCGTGATGCAATACAAAGAAAGCAATCGAATACCGAGATAACGAATCCACATGATTCGAATTCGAAATTCGATCGATAAAAAGAAAAAAGAACAGTTTCAAACCTAAAGAAGAAGTGAGAAAATCAAGGTAACAAACGAAAAAACCAGAGAAACAAGCAAATTTCCACGGATGCAGGAAGCATAATGCGTCAAGGAGTTCAAAGGAAGCATCGAATCTCAAGACAACGAAACCGCAGGATTCGAATTCGAAAATCCGTGGTTAGAGAGAGAAAGAACAGCTTCAAACCTAAAGAGGACATGAGAAAATCGAGCTAACGAACAAATTACCACGGAAACAAGCGCACCATAAAAACAAGCAAATTTTCACGGATGCAGGAAGCATAATGCGCCGAGGAATACAAATGAAGCATCGAATCTCAAAACGACAAAACCGGAAGATACGAATTCGACAACCGGTCGATACAGAGAGTGAAAGAACAGATTCAAACCTAAAGAAGACATGAGAAGAATCGGCGATGAAGTCAATCCCCGCAGAGGACGTGACGAGAGAGCCTGCTCATGCTCCCGCTCCAAATCCCTCGCTCCTACACAAAATCTCCAGACAAGAAGAAGAGAAGAAGAAGCCTCGGGTGGATAATGAAAGACTGAGCAGCCGAGAACCAGCCATAGGGCTTTATGGGCTTTTAAATAATTAATAGGCCGGGCCGGCCCATTATCACTGGAAGTGGGCCCGCGGTTTTCTCTCCCACGGACTCTTTCTCCTTTTTCGCAGCGCGCACTCTCCCTCTTCTTGCCCTCTCTCAAAACTCTTGGCGGTGGGCGGATGAGCTGATCGCTGCCAATCGCGAAGGTGAGTTCTTCCGATCGGCCCCCGTCTTGATTTCTCGATTCTTATGATGTGAATTCGCCCCTGCCCGGGGGGATTCTCGATTTCCTCGTTTGGAGGCTTCGGATTACCCTTTTTTTTTAGGATAGATGTTTTTTTTGGGATTTTCGCCGTGTTTAATGGAGATGGAGTTCGAATAATGTGATCATTTGCTTCTGAAATTCGGTAATTCCTTGGGGTTGCCTTGCTTCTAGGCTTCCAATTAAACGCGTTTTGATTTTTTTAAATTTTTAATCAGTTTATGGACATCGTACTATGATGATGTTATCTCGGATGCGATGAACCTCCCGCGTTCTTATCCGCGGAGTTCTTGGGATGGTTTTAACAAAAAATTCATTTAGTTTTCAGCAAAGTGTTTGGATTAGGTAATCTTCTCCATGCTACTTGTATAGAGTCTGCCTCGTGATTCCATCCTAACATCATCTGGTGAAAATAATTACGTTTTGGAGAAAATTGTCTTTATGGGTGATCTTGCAAAATATTTTTTTGTTCAGGAATAAAATGGATGGGCCGACTGGGAAAGGAGGGGGCGGCGCGGATTCAATATTAATTAACTACAGGCTCGGGAAAACTCTTGGTATCGGCTCATTTGGAAAAGTGAAAATCGCAGAGCATATAAGAACTGGGCACAAGGTCGCCATCAAGATCTTGAATCGCCGAAAAATTAGGAGCTTGGAAATGGAAGAAAAAGGTCAACATCGTATTCCATCGTTACCATCTGGACTAATTACGTTTTTTTATCAGTTTTACGTGGATTTGGCTTTTTCTGTCTCGGGGATTAACTTCAGTTTAGTGAAATAATTGGGAAAACGCAATTTTACAATCTTTTATTTTTGTGCAGTTAGACGGGAAATTAAAATACTTAGGTTGTTCATGCATCCTCATATCATACGCCTTTATGAGGTGGTTGAGACGCACACAGACATCTACGTTGTGATGGAGTATGTGAAATTCGGAGAGCTTTTTGACTATATTGTTGAAAAAGGCAGATTGCAAGAAGAAGAGGCTCGCCATTTCTTTCAACAAGTAGCCGTTCTATCATCTCCATAAAGAATTTTGAAACTTCTTGATTAATTTAGCTGGAAAATTCGACATTTGCAGATAATATCTGGGGTTGAGTACTGCCACAGAAACATGGTGGTGCACCGAGATCTGAAGCCTGAGAATTTGCTTCTTGATGCCAAGAAAAACGTCAAGATCGCTGATTTCGGGCTGAGTAACGTTATGAGGGATGGCCATTTTCTCAAGACAAGCTGCGGCAGCCCTAATTATGCTGCTCCGGAGGTAAAATTCGATGTTTCTTTCCATAAAAGAAGTGAAGATGGACTTTATTTAAATATTCAGGTGATCTCTGGTAAACTTTATGCTGGCCCCGAGGTCGATGTATGGAGCTGTGGCGTTATACTGTACGCACTTCTATGTGGGACGCTTCCTTTTGATGACGAGAACATCCCTAATCTATTCAAGAAAATTAAGGTTTCTATGTGAATCAACGTCTCTGTTTTGATTGATTTTTTTATAGTATTATTCCTCATTTGGGTTTAATTTTTTCAGAGTGGGATTTATACGTTGCCTAGTCATCTGTCTGGGGGAGCAAGGGATTTGATTCCGAGAATGCTCGTGGTTGACCCGATGAAGAGGATGACTATCCCCGAAATTCGACAGCACCCTTGGTTTCAGGCTCATCTTCCTCGATACTTGGCAGTACCTCCTCCAGATTCTGCTCAGCAAGCAAAGAAGGTAATATTAAAAAAAATTGTACCGTTTGGGTCACAATTTTCTGTTTATTGTAATTCTTCTCTTCTTAGCTCCCATGGGTTGCGATTTTTTTTTCATTTTTCTTTTCGAAGCTCTGATGGGTTGCCGGGTTCCTAAGTTTTTTCTCTTTTTTTTTTCATTACTTGGATGGGTAAGTAAATTGTTTAGTTTCTTGTTTTTTTTATTTCTTAGCTCCGATAGGTTGCCAAGTTTCGAATTTTTCTTGTTCTTTTTCTTTTCTTCTTTCTGATGGTTGAGTGAATTTTGTAGTTTTTTGTTATTTACATTTTTTAGCTCTGATGGGTATTGAGTTTCTGTCTTTCTTGTTCCTTTTTCTCTGAGCTCTGATGGGTAGCGAATTCTCTATTTTTCTTGTTTTTCTTTTATTAGCTCCTATCGCAACCAACTTTCTATTTTCTGGTTCTTTCTCTTCTCTTAGCGCAGATGAGGACCCAATCTTTTACTTTTTGTCTTTTTTTATTTTTCCTGGCTTCAATTGATGGCGAATTTTTTACTTCTCCTGTTTTTTTTATTTTATTTTCTCTGATTGACAGCGAATGTTCAATTGTTCATGTTATATTTCTTTTCATAGCTCTGAGGAATATCCAATTTTCTTATTTTTTTTGTTTATTATTTTCTTTGCTCTGATGGGTAGCGAATATTCACATTCTCTTATAATTTTTCTTTTGTTAACTCTTTTGGGTCCACCTCTTATGTTTGCTTGACATTCTCTGAGCAATTTTTTGTATTTAATCTTGCTGAGCTCTCCTTCGGTGGGTTCTTTAGATTGATGAAGAGGTTCTTTTAGAAGTAATCAGCATGGGGTTCGATCGCAACCTTCTGGTGGATGCTCTCCGCAACCGGATCCAGAATGATGTACGACGCTAAGAAACACAGCATTCTTTTCATTAATTTAAGCTTAAACCAGTCATTAGACCGCTAATCACCTTACATTACATCCAAATCAGGCCACAGTTGCATACTATCTACTCTTGGATAACCGGCTACGAGCTTCTAATGGTTACCTCGGCGTTGATTTTGAAGAATCAACGGTACCCTCTTTCTTATATTTACTGAGAAGAAATACTTTATTAAATTAATTTTATTTTTAGGAAGCGGGTTTATCTGGGCTGCAGTCACCTTCATCACCAGCAGTCAACCATCGATTGCCGTACATAGATTATCAAGGAATGGGGCTCCGCCCACATTATCCCATGGAAAGGAAATGGGCTCTTGGCCTCCAGGTCAACAATTTTCCTATATTTTTTAAATTTTTGTCCTTTTTTTTCTATTAAGTTTGACCCTTTTTGTTGTTGACTCGCCGGTAGTCACGTGCCCACCCACGTGAGATTATGACGGCGGTTCTCAAGGCCCTTCAAGAGCTGAACGTTGAGTGGAAGAAGACCGGCCACTACAACTTCAAGTGTAGGTGGCTGCCTGGATTCCCCAACCGCCTCAATTCAAATCTCGGCTTCGGCGACAACTCTCAGATAGTCAGTGAGGAGACTTCCCCAGCTTCTGCCCCCAACGTCGTCAAATTCGAAGTCCAGGTTTTCTCTAATTACCCGTATTTAGGGCTTAGAGAAGAATTCGTCATCCATGGGTTTCTTGGATGAAAAATAATGACAATGACAAGATCATTATCGGTATTTGGATGATGAGGACTACGATGATGATGATTCTGGCAGACCAGATGATGATGACAATGATATGATGACAAAGACGAATCGGACGATGAACAATTCGTCATTGTTATCCATGGTCGGACCATATGAATGGTATGAATTACGATGACTAAAGAATGGTGAATCGATGTGTTCGATCACTCTATTGGATCCTCAATCTCAATAGCTGATCAATTGACTTTTCTACAAACAATCCAGTCCATGATCACGAAGCATTGGATCATTTGACAATCTCGATCAAGCCAGATTGATCAATTAAGAATTGATCCAATATGTAATCAGATCTTCACATTGATAATTCGTTGGCAGAGCGATAATCAGATTTGTAGGTCCCACGAAGAAGAAAAGACTCATAGGTGATGCCGAACTAGGCTTGGTTGATGAAGTAAAATTCGTCATCATCATTGTAAACCATGTTTAGCTTTGTACAATCTAGATGACGATTTGTCGTCCACCGATTATCATTGTTTTTATGCTGAAACCTACCCTTAATTCCATATTAGTGCTGTAATTATTACCTCACTAGTTCTTCTAATGACAGCTTTATAAGACACGGGAGGACAAGTACCTTCTGGATCTGCAGAGGGTAAATGGGCCCCAACTTCTGTTCTTGGATCTCGCCGCCGCGTTCCTGGCCCAGCTCAAAGTCTTATGACCTTCCCCGCTGGTCTGTGAATACTTAACTTATTCTCCACCTGTAAAAGCCGCCTCTTTGTTTCTTGTTTCTTTATTCCCCTGCTGCGGTCAATGGATCAGCGAGCGGGTTTAATGATGCTCCTGCTGTAGCAGAACCGTTTGTGCCCTAAATTTCTCTTTTAACCTAAAAATTGTTCTTGCTTGATCTTTACAAATTTTGTAATATTCGTTCCGATGATTGATAAAACCCATCAAAAAGTCAGCCTAAGAAACTTCATCCGGTGGCTGATAGTCGGAAAAAGCTAATCAACCAAACAGGAAAGTATTGCTCCTGATCATTGTTAAGAACCCATCAACCAAACGAAGGAACTCCTTTTTGTTTAAAGAAAAATCTTGTTTGATATTCAATAATTTTTAATTATTATTTCTGATGATTGGCAATAGCTCAAATTTGGCCCATGAATGTGGGAAAGCTTATCAACCCAACAGGAAGACAGCTCTTGATTGATCTGCACAAGTTTTGTAATATTAATTTTGATGCTTGCAAAGAACCCACAACAAAACTTCTACCCTATAGACTTTTCGACCAAACAAACGAACAGTTATTGCTTGATTTAAGAAAAGATAAATCTTGGTTGATATTCAATATTTTGGATATATTTCTGACGATTGTAAAAGCACATCAAAAACTTGGGCCAAGAATGTGAGAAATCTTATCGACCCAACAGGAAAATAGCAGTAGTTTGATCTGCGCAAGTTTTGTAAAATTACTTTGGGTGACTGCTAGGAACCCAAAATAAATGTTTTTTCAGGTGACTGCCTTCAATAACTTTTCAGAAAAAAAGGAACCCAAAATAAAAGTCAACCTGAGTGACTTTCAAGCAAACAAAGTAAAACTTCTCTTGCTTGATGTTCAATATTATTGAATTATTATATCCGATGATTGGTGAAAGCTCATTAGAAAGTAGATCCAACTGGGAAACAGCGCTTTCTTGATCTGCCCGAATTTTGTATTATTATTTTTAGTGATTGGCAAATACCTATAAAAAGTCAATTCAAGAGACTTCATTCGCCAGCTGCGAGTCTGAGAAAACCTATCAACCCAATCAAAAACAGATCTTGCTGGATCTGCACAAGCTTTGTAATATTGGCCATCAAAAAGTCAACCTCAGAGACTTCATCGGAGAATACATAACAGCTCAACAAACAAAAACAATGCTTGGCTTGATCTTCACAAAATTTGTAATTAGACATCAAATGATGTGTTAAAACCAATCAAAAGGTCAACAAGATAAACTTTATCGTAGGGCAGAGAATTTGATGAGGCATTTTGATTCAATCCTCAACCAATCTAGGGGTAGTCTAATTATGTTAGCACACAATCGTATTTTAGTCATTTGGACATTATATATTTCTTTTAATAAAGATGTCCTCCCTTGGGAGGGAAGCCAAGGAGAATAAAGTCACTTCTCTCTCCTCTCTATGTCTAAGTACCCTCTCTTATGCAATCCCAGTGTCCTGCGATCATTTTTACCTCACCACATCTTCAGGTGGTTCATCTCCAGTCAATCCCTCCCTCATATGTTCGACCTCTCTTCTGATCACTCCCATTTCTCTCTACCCCAGAAAGCTTTCCTCAGATCATTCATGTTTCTCCTCTCCACCCGGAAACCTCTCCTCTTTAAACCCCCTTCCCAATACAAGCCTACATCAAGGTTTGTATCTATAGTGCAGGGATGCGGATGGGACGATTTTTCGTCCCAGGACAAAAAAACGTCCCGTCCAAGGATACAGACAAATTTGGGGACAAAATTTGTCCTGGGGACCACAGGACGGGACGGTTTTCGTCCCGTGGGACGAAAAAACCATCCGTCCGGAGGTCTTGGACGATGGATGGACGAATCTGGAAGGAAAACCGCCAGATTCACTTCCGACGGTCGAGATGTTGCCATGTGGCCTCGCAATGACAATTTGCATCAAAGTCCCTGTATTTTTACGTGCTTGCAAATGGATGCCACTCAGAAATAATTGTACAGATGTCCATTTGCAATCTATCTCCTCATTAATTCCCTAAAAAAATCGAAAAAATATATATTAATATATTAAAAATACAAAATGGGTTTTTTTTGTTCGGGACAAATTTCAGTACAAAAATTCGTCCTGGGAGGACTGGATGGGACGAAAAACCGACCCAGTATGACTAAACGGGATGGTTTTTTTATCGTTGGACGAAAAAACCGTCCCATCCTTCGTCCCTGAACTTACTCTGGACGTCGGAAGGGACGAAACTCGCCACGTCCCGTCCATCGTCCACGTCAGGGACGATCAGGAACTATATTTGTATCACATATCAATCCAGCAAACCAAATAATGTTACTTGATCTTCACAACACTTGCAATGCTACTTTTGATGAATGCAAGAAATTCAAGAAAAATCAACCCCAGGGACTTCATCCATTGAAATTTTGTAATATAACATGGGATGATTGTTATTTACAACTTGGCCTCCTAAATTGTCGGTGGATCAAAAAACCCATGAAATTCAGCCTAAGGACTTGAACCATGGCTGAGTATCTGGGACGGTCAACGAGAGACCTCAGCGGATGCTACCATTCCTGCACATAGTCAGCGGTCAGCAGGCCAAAATCGAATATTGTTGATGGTGATTTGGGATTAAGAAGCTTACGTGCATAGATATGACCTGGACCGAAAGTCAATGCTCGGTTGCCGCCACGTCTACAGAGAATTTTTTTAAAAAAAACTGGTTTAATCATTTCTTGTGAGTTCCATTCAAAGTTAGATAATGGAGTTTTCCACTAGTAAAAATAAATTTCATTTTTTATCATTTTTTGTGATTTGATATGAGAGATAATTCTGATTTTCACCTTGCAATCATGTCGCTTGTCTTTGTAAATGTTCTCTTTAGAGCCCTGGAATTGAGGAATTCTTTTCAGAGGCTTGCAATGTCATATGATGAAGCGTTTCTTTAAAATCATCAAGAAATAAGAAAATTATGAAATACATACCAACGAACAGGTTAACCCAGAAGCTGGACTCGGATGGTCATCGGATATCAATGACAGCTGAAATAAGAAAATACATTTCGGTGAAATTTTTAAAAAATTTTGAGGAAAGTAATAAAGTTGTAGATTTGATCGAAATGACATCTCAATTCATAAATTGGGTATTTAAGATACAAAGGAGCCGTCACCTTGTCAGAGAAGTCTATAGGTAGAGCTTGGTACCATTGCTTCTCTGTTCCGGAATTGAACTCCTACAATAATTTCAAAATAATATCATTTTTTTCATTAATAATTAATATTCAGTGTCTCACAGAGTTGAGAAAGTAATATGAAGCCGACACCCACCAGAGGTTTCGTTTTTTCCTTCTTAGAACGAGAGAGTACCTATATTCATCAACCAAACATAAAAATCATTTTAGTTTTTTCATTCTTAAAAGTGGACAGTACCTATATTCATCAACCATACATAAAAAAATACTTTGGGGTAGAGACGTCAGAGAATAAATATTAAAAGTTTCACAATAATCTTAATGAATGATTGTAATTAAGATACCCAAATAATCATAAATGAAAAACACACCTTCTCACTAAGAAGACGTGCTTCAACATTAAACAACTCTGTTTTACACTGTCCTCGTCGAAGGTTATCACCAAGATATTTCCTGAAAGGGTCAATTTGTCTGAGTAGACGAAGGTTTTGGGCTAAAACCTCAGCAAACAAGTATACAGAACTCATCATGCAGACATCTAGATAATAACATTTGAACCTTTTTAAAACACAGAAATAATAGACTTGTTTAATGAGTAAAAACACAATCCAAAATTTTGGTCCTTCAAAGATTTATGAAAGAAATTTAGAAAAACAGACAGTTTTATCCAAGTTATGAAAGGAGACAAGAGAGATAACATTTTGACAAAAAAGGTCATTAATAGTAAAGCAATACCCATCGATTCAAACTTACATATGAGAAACAGAAGGGTTTGGTTGCAGTCTGTCATGTGCAGAAGCATGTGGCTGAGGCCAGATAGCACCATTTTTAATCTGTACAAATTATGGTGCAATTGAATAAGTAATAAAAATAAATGTAAGAAGTTCCGAATTATCGCAGGCAAAGTTTCTGTGATTCACCTGAATAGATGATGCATGATGTATAGCCCTTTCAGATGTCTTCAAATGAAATTCCTACGCATCAATTCAGCAAAAAAAATTTAGAAACTGGCAAAATTCGTGTAGCACACGATTACAAAAAGGCATCATAAAAAACAGAAAAACAATTTATACAAGGATTGATGAGTTGACAGTGGAGATGTTATAATGCATACCTGTCAACAATGTGTAGTAAGGTCCAGAGTCGATGATGACAATGACGAATTGTCAATCTTATTGTCATCTTCATCCATCCGTAGATGACAAATCGTCATTGTCATTCGTTGAAGTAAACATGAATGACAATAGCAATGAAATTAAGAGATGATGATTATAAGTTGTCATCATCTGCGGAAGAGGGGAGATTTTCAGAGTAGGGACAGGATTCAATGAAGATAGTTGAGTGGACGATGACAATGAAGAATCATCATCATCATCTGGTTTCCAGGAGTCGCATCATCATCCCTCTGTACATGGCAAATCAGGATTGTCTTTTGTTCATAGGAAACATGAATGGCGATGAAGATTACAAAATTTGTGGACAATGATGACAAGTCATCATCCTTCCACCGAACAAAGGAGGTTTTCCAGAGTACGATTCAGCATCAGCAAAAACGATGTTGAGTGGGCAATGACAACGCCGGTGAAATTGTACTCAATCATATGGTTTCCATCCAACTATCTGTTTAAGTCGTCATTGTCATTCGATCAGGCGACTCATGGATTATAGTGACGATGACGAGTTAGTCATCATCTGCCAACACTAATTTATTGTATACCTGGAACTGTGGCAAACCAGGCGTACTCCTCTGATGCAGGGGCAGTGTTGGCGCTTCAAGGATCTACAAAAATAAAGGATTATTGATATTGAAAAATGAGATTGACGATAGGTCAAGAACTGCAGAAGCTGACCTTTCTATTAAGCGGCCGCGCCTTGAATATTGTACTTGTGGGAGCCTGTGACTCTTCTTTGCTTTTACTAGGCCTGATAAACAGGAAGAATAAGCATAAATATTTTCTCCAAATTCAGAGTCTTTAAATCACCTATTTCAAATTATACATAAACACCTTGATCTCAGCGCTCTTCGTGCAGTTCCAAGGTCAGGCTCCTTTGGGATGGTGATCTTTGGCCTACGGATTCCTGGATTCCCCTCATTCTGCTCTTTCTAAAACAGAAAATCAAAAAATTAGTAATTTGGTACAAATAACTTTACAGTACGAAAGAAAAACCTGGAAATGTTCTCAAAAAATACATCAGAAAGTTTGTATTAGAAAAGGAGATAACCTTCTGAGAATTCTTGTGCACCAGATGCATTGGTTGCTTCAAATCATGTACCTGATACTCAAAAGAGTTAAACGATGAGAAAATTTGATAAAGATGTGGTTCTCAGAACAACTATTTTCCATAAGAATTGCTGATAAATAACTGGTGAGAATATGACGAAATATTACGAAAAATATGAAAACTACAGCACCTTTCTAGAATGTCCGCCATCTAGTTTCTGTCTCTTTGTCGCCTGATTTGTACCATCACATTCATCCAGGCAGCTACTGTCACTATTTTGAGTTGATGAATTTTTCGACCTGAATATTAAAATATACTCCAGATCAACATAAAAATAGAAAATGATTTTCTATTATTATCTTCTCTTTTTTGTTATTTTGGAAAGGGTTACACCGAGATAAACAATTAACATAAAAGTCAAGAAATCAGAGAATAGCATTATTAGAACAGAATCATTGCAAAAAACCAATTAAATAAACAATAACTTCAACTAATCGTAGCAGTACACTATTTACCGAGCAAGATTCTGTTTTGTGGACTTGATATTCTTAGGAACATTCGATTTTGCCAGGTGACTCGCTGTGGGCTTCATCAAAGTCGATCGCCCTGCAACCGGTAATTTAGCGGGAGTCTTCGCATTGAACTTTGAGGAATATTTGGAAATTTTGGAGGACTCGAATTCAAGGACGCCATCTGCATGAAATAAAATTAAAATTTCTTATTACTATCCTTGAAAAAATAACCAAGAAAGTATGAACAAGTAATTTAAAAGATATTTTGAAAAAATCCATCCAATATTGAACAGAAATATTAGATCTTTGGGAATAAAACGAAAGTAAATAATGCATCAGCCAAGTTATTGGAAACAAAAGGGATCAAACATAAAATGTCTTTCCCCAGAGATTACCTCCTTCAGATTCTTCAACTGTATGAAGCTCTAGGCAGAATCCATCCTCTGAGAACGAAGCATCCGATGTATTAACGACATTATTGCAATCTGGAGGAATATGTTGATCTTCCGCCAGATTAACCAATCCAAGGTCAATCTTGGAGATAAATGCTGAAAAAATGATCAAACCAAGGTTATCGACCACAAAAGAAACGATAAAATCCTCTTAAAAAGTTCCACTGTAGTTTACATTAACCAAAAGAAATTTCAATAAACATGGAACAATTTAAAATATAAACCAAACTTGATTCCACCTATAACAGTAGAGAAATAAATAAATCGCAGAATGTGAATCCAATCCGTTCACTGCAAACAATTACGGTCCGTAATCTTAAGGCAAGGAGCTCAAAATCTCATCATCCTCTTCTTGAAAAAACCATTACTATTGATTGCGATTCCATGAAATAGACTTCTACCATCGATTTCAACAGCGGAATTCGATTCCGAAGAGTAGATTATAACCATTGATCGAAATAAAAGAGACAAAGCAAGAATCGACATACGCGATGGAGGGTAGCCGCCCTTGGTCTCGAACCAGAGCTCAGCCGCGCGGGCCTCCAACAGAGATTCTGGTCTGCAGAAATCAAAGTACTTCGACGCCTCAAACTCGTACTCAAAATCCACCTCAACGCCGACGAAATCCACCGCGCCAACTCCCACATCTTCATCACAGACATCCTCCATTTCTTCCTCCATCTCCGCCATTAGAACAGACAATGCAGCTCCACAAGGGCTCTTTTCTACCCAGCCCTCGATGAACAGTTGCTATTTTCAGCTAACCCAGAGAGAAAAACCGATGAAAATTAAGGGTTTTTCGTTCTATCGGTAGATGGGCGGAGAGAGCAAGCAGACTGTGTACTGCTACAAGAAGAAGGAATTTGAATGCCGCAACCCAACAAATAGCAAGAGCGGATACTGCAAGACGAGAATACCCCCACTGTTCAATCGAAATGGGTGCTGCGGGAATGGATAGAACGGTCCCAACAACGATCCCCTGAACCAAATTATCGCACTTTCCAACAGAGAAAACACGATGAAGGGGGGACCTCCACTGCTAAAAAAGGCCGAGTCTTTATACCCTTAAACCCCCCAAATTAGAGCAGGATTCTCCGCCTCGATCTCCAGAGTTCAAATTTGAAATGGGTCGCTGCTTAATCTTCAAAAATCTCAAGACCCATCTCAGTTTCTGGTTCTAATCCCAGGGAAACGCAAGTGGAGGGGGCAAGGCGGGTTCTTCAGCTTCAAATTTGAAATGGGTTCGTGTTTAATCTTCAAAACTAGAAACCCAACTCGGTTACTCGCACTAATCACGGAGAAAAGCAGTGAAACCGCTTGAAAGATGGATTAAACCCGCCGGATTAGTGCAAACGAAGGGGCGGATTCTTTAGCTCTTCAAATTTGAAATGGGTTCGTGTTTAATCTTCAAAACATAATACCCAACTCAGATTCCTGCACTAATCACGGAGAAAATCAATGAAACCGCTTAAAAAGCTGGATTAAACCGCTAGATATGCGTCTAACTCGCCGCGTTTAATCTGCAAAATCCCAAAACCCAACTCAGTTTCTTGCTTAAACCACAGAGAAGAGCGGATTAAGACTCATAATCAGTACCCAAATCTCCGTCCCGAGTGTTGAAATTCAAGACCCACCTTAGTTTCAGGCCTGAATCACTTCAACAGAGTGAGAATTAACTGCGCAGGGGCGATTCCCGTGAAAAAGGAGGTGGCTTTAATGGCGACCCGGCTACGGTGAAAGAAGCAGGCGCACTGACGCAGACATGAACAAAAGTTTAGAGGCGCCTGACGACTTAGTGGGTTTTATTGTGCGTGGGGCCCACCATACTTCTTCTATATAGTACTGTTTTCCTGCCTGGGAGGGTGAGTGTTTTCCTCATTGATGAGACACTGCTTACAGTGTGAAGCAGATGTTCCCTGTTGGGTTTTTTTCAGCTGTCCCAACATTAGTACTAGGGTTTGTGGATAGACAATTTCTCTATTTATGAGTGTCATACTAATCTTCTCTATATCGTCTGTGGATGGATAACAGACTACTTTCAGTCATCCTTCTCATAAAGATTTTGGTCATCAGATTAGGATGGATGACTGATGACAGATTAGGTTTTGTTCCCGCTCTGTTTGTCCTCCAACTTCTTCTTTTTCTTAATAATTGTTCTTATACATTAGAGTACTATATTCATATAAATGTCCCCTATGTCCATCTCATCCACCATCATTGGACTGAAAATATATGATAGTTGTAATAAATTGGATCTGGTCCACTGAGGCTTGGTCTGGGCTAATTGGATCTGGTCCACTAAGATTGTCAGTCCAATGAAACTACTATATTATTTTTTCCCATTTTCACATTAATTAAATATGCACATTTTTCCTTGTGTCAAAGCTAATATATTATGTAAAACCATTATATTGACTGGTTTATGAATTTACAATGCCTGTATTCAGTGGCAAAGCCAATGCTGGTGATGGTGGAGAGCAGTGGTGGTGGATTTACAGAGAGGGTCAGACTGAAAGATACATTGATTTATAAATATAAATATAGACCCTCCTGTCCACGCCCTTGTGTTCTGTTACTTAATTCGTCATCCGCACTTCCCAAAAAGGTTAGTCTAAGACCCCAACCTATGGACCATAACTACAGAGCACAACAAAGGCATGAGAGGAACATGTTGATAGATCCGTTCATAATAATGTTTTGTAAGACATATTGAATTCAATGCATTTTTATACAAAAACACAAATTAGACAAAGCAATTTTCAAACTATGGATTTTTATTTACATTTATTGAACCAGTTTTTCTATTCCATGGATTGTCTTCAAAAGAGTCATATAAGGACATAAACGACTTTACCACTTTTGTGGTATGAAGTATTTTGGAATTATCCAAATGGACATTGTTTCCATTTACCCTCAATAATAGAGAAAAAAAGGTTCCTAAACTTGCTTGAGGTTTCTGCACTTGGGGAAAGTATAGTCATAATTGAATGAACATGGTACATAATGTGTGATAATAGCAGCCTAGGAAGCGAGGGGAGCTAGGCCAGATCTTAGAGTACGTAGATTGGAGAAAAAGATAGTATTTGATCAATGGAGAATGAAATTAGATCAAATTCAATTATTTGTTTAGATTCAGAACCAAGGGTTGATTTGCTATCCATTAAAATGGCTCCAAGGGTAGCAGTGGATGATGATGTATTTGACCAAGTGATGGATGATGATGAACTTACAAAAATATGAAAATGGCATCCCAAAGATCTCACTAATATTTAATAATATATCCGTGGGAGAGAGATGTTCCATTAAACAAATTGAAAATATCAATGGTAACATAGAGAAATACCGTTTCTGATAATATCTTTTTTCTTTGAAGTGAGGAAATTAAATCTCTTAAGTAGGAAATTTCTTAAATTAAAAATATAAATATTTGACATGGTTTAGGAATATTTATTCTGCAAAAATATAAAAGGTGTCATTCAAGGAATATGGATCTTTTAAAATTTTCAAAAGCATGAGTGAAAAGCCTAAAATTGGTATATGATTAACATGATTTAATCATGACATTTACGTTCAGACTTATGAAATAATATTTACAAAAGTCCCTCTTTTCACATCTATAGAATGCCTAGGATGAGAAAAGGGGTAGATTCACAGGGAGGAAATTTTCCACAAAATTCTGAATTTATCTCTTGATTTTGAATATGAATGGCAACAAGGAAAAAATGAAATGTCTACTTGAAATTCCTTTTCAAAGGATGTTAAGAAGATTATGGGAGGTTTATGAATTGTAAATTTCTTTCATAAAATTTAGAACTGAGATTTATGCCCAAGGGTGAGTTAAAATCGAAATTAGGTTTAAGAAATGGGATTGAATTGAACTCAACTATATTCTTTCAAATTTCTAAAAGAGAAAAATAAACATTCAAATTCCTGGGGAAGAAGAATGAATTTGTTTGTGAAATTTGAGAAAAATATAGTGAAGTTATGTAATTGAATTATAAAACAATATAATTCAAAATCTAGCGACAGAAAATGGGGAAAATGATATAGAGAGAAAAAATAGTGCTTTTTTTGGGAAAATTTCTTTTTCAATGAATATTTAGATGGGCCTGGTAATATAAGATAAAGATATAGATATAAACATAATAGAATAATTTTCTATTTTTACCTTGGTCTTGAATGAAATGCAATGCTCTTCACCTTAAAAATCCTATGATGGGATGCACATTTTGGTCATGCCTTGGCATTCAAAGATCAAGATTAAACCTAAAACATGAATACTATAAAAAGTGGATTTTTTCTCCAGAAGCTTATGTATTCTTCCATGCTAACTAGGGTTCTTTGAGCTTCATCATGTTTTCTTGTCTTTTATTCGGGTTACTTTAATAATTGGCTTATGGATGGATATGGGAAAAAAACTACAATCCTAGCCTCGAAATTTGGGCTTGATCAAAGGCTAGATATCTAGATATCAAAGTTTAAAATTGGCTTAATCTCAGCTCTCATATGACTTGTTCACAAGTCGCCAGCTAGATTTGGATCTGTAATTTGGTTGCCAGTACATATTATCATTTTTTTCCTCCATAGATAAATGGTTTAATTTGATTTTATCTACAAGGGAGAAAAAAACAAAGGGAAATCATTTCAATCATTTAACAACAATGTTGTGTCATGTCTAACTGATATGTGACAGATGTCTGTCTTGATGTTCTCTATTTTCTTTGCATCCATTTTGCCATGTGTAACTGGAATGTTGCAGATGTTTGACAATATTCATTACACAAAGAGGCATCCATTTTTTCATTGTCTCTTGCATTTTAATTTTCAGAAATATTTCACACTATAAAATACAGACGACAATGGCATCATGAACTGCAATCTCATACTGATTCATTTTCCAATGGTTGGTGTTGTGATGATTTACAGCCGTGAAAAATCTAATTAGATCTAGAAATATATTACCTGACTTAATAAAATATTTTCTTAATTAATTACTTGTCAGAAAATTCTGAAAAAATACGTAAAATCAATAAAAATAATTATATGTTTAGTAATTTGGAGGAATTATCATCTAATCTGTAAAATTAATTTCTTATCAATAAACTCATAAAAATGAATACAATTCTTTGAAAATATGGATTTTTTTATATCACACCAAATGTTATTTTAATCAATTTACACCATGATAACATGCAAACAAAGCCATTTTGATGCAGATATGCATGCCATTTTATTGTAATTTGCATGTTATAAATGAGTGAATGCTTTACCACATGAAATAATATTGAAAGTAAGGAAAAATTAAAAACCTTTAATGAATTTAAATAAAAATTTAAGCATACAAGAAAAGTTTTCCATCATTTTCTAAAAAATCCTTTTTGCACCCTCAAGCGACCATGCGTGCTTGAAGATTTTTAATTCAGATTTGACGAAAACATAAAATAATTTTGTGCATAGAAGGAACTGATGGTAGCAAAAAATAGACATGTTAGGAAGAGAAGTAAACCTTTAAGAATCAAATATAGGTGATCCCACGGGCATTGAGGAAGATTCCCATGCATGATGAGATTCTATGAGGAAAGAACTTAGGTTTATATATTTTTTATGAAGGAGCATTGCTTGTATTTATGTAAACCAAGGTTTAAATATTCTGATAGGGTGAGTTAGGACTGCCTGTTGGGTCTTAATAGACCCTCAACTCCATGTATGCTTTCCATGTTATATACTTCTCAACCTCTTCATTCACCTCCTCTCAAGATGGTAGGAAAATAACCATGCTTCAATATATTTTTTCCTAGATATAGAGAATGTGTCATTCCTTTGGTAGACCCGACATTAAAGAATACCCGAACTCAAGAGAGAAGGCCTAAGGGGTCATATCTTGTTCGTGAAAGTGAATGGACAGAGAAGAAAATAGACATGATTCTATGCATCCATATTTTCCCACATATGTTCCGAGAAATGTGAGGCCATATGGATATCAATATGGTCATTTGTCTAGACGATACTATGCACATGGCCTTCTTGTAGATATGTTTCTCCTAGGAATTATCTTAGCACATATCATCATCTATCTGAATCTATTTAGACATCTAGGCTCCCTCCTAGAGATAAAAAACCTAGGAACTATGATGTGGAATTAGATTTTTCACCATGTCTATACAACTACACCTAGCCCACTTGCTAGGATGACATGGGTTAGAAAATTGACCTAGAGTTATTTCAGGCTAGTCATGGTCAAAGAGGAGCTGGTACTAAGATAGCGGCTGCTCAAGACACATGACTAGTGACTCGTCATGGCTAACATGCAATCAAAACACAAAAGGAGGGAAAGTCACTTTTGGGGACAAAAAATGTGGACAGATCCTAGGTATGGGAGAAGTGAGTTTGAATAACGAGGTTCTGATCCAAAATGTCTTATAAGTGAAAGGGCTTCTCCATAATTTAATTAGTCAATTGTGTGATAGCAACCGGCGAGTTGAATTCACAAAGGACACATTAATGTCCTTAATTCCACTACTAGAGAATTATTGTTTAGTTGAAGGCGATTACAAAACATCTATGTGATAGATATATATTCAATAAGTAGAGAAGGCATATGCCTTATGGCAAGAGGCAACAAGAGCCTTATCAACCTATGGCATATGCATCTTGGTCATATTGGACACCATCAAATATGGAAGCTGATTAGAAAAGAGTTAGTCAAAAGTGATGTTGGACGTCGTCCGGTCGACACAGAATATGATGGCTCAGTGCCGATAAAGGATAATGGTAACTATGATGGCTCAGTGCCGATAAGTGATGTCGGACGTTGTCCGGTCGACACAGAGTATGACGGTGTCGTCGTCCGACGGATGCAACCCTAATGGGTTATGTAACTACGATGTGATGAATGGATGTCCTACGTGTCATACATGCAGGATCTAACTCGAGGGAGGCGATGAGCTCAAAGCTTCGATGGGGTTGTTGAGTGACAGCGATGGTGGCCTCTCAAACCTCATCGGAGCGATGAAGGCGTCTATGGCCGAACAGAATCTATCCGTAGGGCTCGCATGTAACAGATGTACTCGTCTGCACTGGTAAGACACACAAATGTCGTAGATCTCTCAATACTGCTCTCACCTACCTAGCCCGAGCGCGGAGTCAAGACGAAAATATACTACAAAAGATAAATAAATGAGCGACGGGAGAGGATGACGTACCTTGTCGGTGGTGGCTCGTCGTGCAGGGTTTGTTAACAGTCGGCGCCGGTCGAAGCGGGTGTCGTAGAGGGGCGTGGGAGAGCGCCAGCGTCTCGATGCGCAAAGGTGATGCTGGAGCTGCGATAAAGGGGCGGAGGAGAGGAGGGTGGCAAGAATGGCTGGAGGATGGTGTGATGGCGCGACACCGTCCAACACCGCAGGACCGTCACTCAAGGAGCCAGCACCATCATCAAGCCCGCCATTGACACGTGTCCAGCCGACACGACGAGACGCAGCTACGATGCGCAACCCTGGGTTCAGATATTTGGCGTGACGACGCGCCATCTTCGACCCGTAAATGCTCGCCTTTACCGCTTTTATTTCCCGTTTTACAGTTTCTTCGTACCCGCATGTAGCGGGGGGAAGTTCCCGCACGAGGATATCTTCCCCTCCCCTTAGCGGGCCTAATGAACCCATCTTTTGTTTTATTTCTTTTTCATTTTGTAGTTAAGGGGGCCCATTTTCCTCTCTCCTATAAAAGGGAGGGGAGGGCGCCTCCCTAAGACACTCTTGATATTTCTATGAAGTTATAACGCTTAAGAAGTTGAAGAGTCACGTTCGTGGAGAAGAGAAAGAAGAAGAAAGAAGAACAAAAAGAAAGAAGAAGAAAGAAGAAGAAGAAGAAAGAAGAAGAAGAAGAAGAAGAAGAAGAAGAAGAAGAAGAAGAAGAAGAAGAAGATGAAGGAAAGAAGAGGAGGGAGCTGGCCGCCGACGCCGTCGATTTCTAGCCAGAACGCCGCCGCGCCGCTGCCCAGTGCTCGAGCGAGCCGCCACCCGCCACTGTCCATGTCGCCGCCCGCCGTAGCCTGCCGCCAACTGCCTACGTTCAGGTCGCCGCCCGACCTTTGTCGCGTCAGCGTCCGCTGCACCTCCTGCCACCGCCAGCAGCTGTCCCCGCTTTCGCCAGCAGCCGTCCCCGCCGCCGCCGCCAGAAGCTGTTCTCGCCACCGTCCACCATTTCTATCACCGCCGCCACCGCCGTTTTGGCATCCCCGCCGCGCCTGAGCTTGACGCCGCGCCTCGCGCTGTCGTGCGCTGTGGTGTCGTCCCTGTGACGCCGAGCCGTGCCACGCCGTGGCATCCCAGCGCACTGCACTGTGTCCGATGCGTCGAGCCGCGCCCAGTGCCTCGCGCCACACCACGTGCTCTGCGTCCGGCGCCCCGCACCGCACCCTACGCCCGGCGCGTCGCGCCGTGCTCGACGGGTCGTGCCGCGCCCGGCACTCCGCGTTGTACCCCACATCCTGCGTTGCGCCAGCGCCTTGCCCGCTCGTCGCACGCCCGCCCATCGCTCGCCCGCTCATCGTTCTGCGCGTGGTACCGTAGTCTGCTGTGCCCAATCGGCTGTGCGCCGAACCCGGCATTTCCCTACGACACACTCCCGTCTACACCGCCGATTTGCCCGCACTGCCACTCCACTACATCCGTCGCCCCAGGTGCCTCTCCCTCGGTCCTGCTGTTTTCTCCAGATCTCATTGATACGAGATATCCGTCGCCAGCGCGACGAAGGTACCCCCCTACCCTGCTACCCTTTTCGTCTCTTCCTTTCTTCAGTGCACTTTTGATTCGCCTCCTCCACGCTCGGGTTAGATATAGGTGAGAGCGAGACAGGTGGAGAAAACGACGATAATTTTCACGAGAGTCTTACCTTCCTGGTACGAGTCGGGTTCACCCGACGCGTGTGAGCATCTTAGCGGGGCAATCCCGTTCGGCGACGTACTCGCCCTCGACCCTCTCGGGTGAGGTTTGGGGGGTCCATTTGACCTCACCAGAAGCGATCCTGTCAATCTCTAGAACGGCAACTCCGCACTTCGGCGCACGCACGTACTACAGTATGACTTTTCATGCATCATCGTCATCATTTATACCTGTCCATCAGCATTTTCGGACGATGTTGTTCGTCGTTGTCCGATCAAGATCCTGATTCGATACCGAGCCGCTACCCTCGATGTCGACCGGACGACGTCTTGACGATGTCCGGCATCATGGTGGCTGATGGCTCGAGCTCACCTTCTGATACTACAGGTGCGTCCCCAACGTTGGGCGCGGTGCGAACAAGAACTGTGGCGAGTGGCAGCATGCACTACATCAGGCGGGCTTGGAGGCTCAGTGAGGTATCAGCTGTTTCGTCCCCCCAAGTGTGTGCGCAAGCGGCCCAGGTTACCCGACCAATGGTCGAGGGGTGCTCAGATTCGGTCCTCCCACGCATGGCTTTAGAGGCGAGGTCCATCGGTGACTTTCCTAGCACGAAGTAGATGGCCCTGGGAAAGAGCCCAGCCTTGTCAAGAACTACTCGGAGGCGAGTTTCCTTCCCTCGATTTGGCAAGTCCAAAGAGGGCCTGGTTCGAGAATCGTCAATCTCCGTCGAGTAGGCCATTCGCTTGTGTCAGGTGGCCCCCTTAGTTGACCAGTCCTCTCTTTGCACACGGTCAGGAGTCAGTGATCGCCCAATTGATCGACTTCCCTTCTTTCACAGATTGTCGAGGCTCCGTGAAGAACCGGGGTCGAGCGTGGTCGGGTTCCACTAAGTGGGTAGGGTCATCGGTGTTTGGTGACGCATGGTTGACCAGCCTCCTTGTGCACGATCGAGAATTCTGGGTCCGGGTTGTTCAGCATCCCAGCCACAAATGATGACCTCCTTGGGTTGATATCGGTGGAGCTAGAATGGGATCTGATGATCCGACTTCTCGTCAAGGGCTTGGTGGCGGATTGGAACGGGGTGACGACCCGGTGGCGAATCTCCCTTGTCCTCCTCCTTCAACAGCCTTCTTCTTCCTCCACTCCTCCTTCCTCTCTATTTTCTTCTCTGAACGAGGAAGGGAGACCAGAAAAAAACAACGCACAATATTCTTTCTTCTTCCTGGTCTAATTCTTTAGGGTTCCCCCTCTTCCCTTATAAAGAGGAGAGGAAATGCGCCCCCCAAATTTGGTCAACCAAGGGGAATAAGGGGTCCATTAAGGGGGGCCCTTATAAATTGGGCCCCCCTCATTACAATATGAAAAGGGGAAAATAAAATAAAACTTAAAAAGAAAAGAAACAAGAAAAGAAGGGCACAAAGGGGGGATCCAAAATGGCTAAGGATCCCTCCCCGTGACAACAACGAAGGACATAGGGGTGCATCGCGAACGCGATAAGAACACAATAACGAGTTGAGAAAAACACAAACACGAGAACGAACGGAGGAAACAAAATGCGATACATCGAGTGATTTCACCCGATCTTCGACGACGGTGTTGGGGGTGCGGACGACGTCATCGATGATCTTCGATGGCGTGCGCCATCAAAAAGCCTACCAAACAAGTTTGACGACACTAAGAAAGTGTGCTCAACATGTCTTAAAAGCTAACAAGTGAAGGAAAACTTTCCTTCAAAGCTTTGTGTCTCTACTAAGAGACCACTTGAGTTGTTGCACATGGACCTATTTGGGCCAAACCAGACTCCAAGCCTGAGTGGAAAGGTATACTGCCCAGTCATAGTGGATGACTATTTAAGATATAGCTAGATGTATTTTCTGGCACATAAAAATGAAGCCTTTGGAAGATTCAAAAAAAAATCGAAGATAATCCAAAATGATTTGAAGATCAAGATTATTAGAAGTGACCATGGGAGAGAGTTTCAGAATATATTGTTTACTGATTTTGTGATGAGAATGGCATCACACATCAATCAGTTCTCAGCGGCAAGAACTACCCAGCAGAATGGGGTGGTTGAGAGGATGAATCAATCTTTGATTAAGACGTTGAGGACTATGCTATTAGAATACGATGCAAAGAAGTTCCTATGGGCAGAGGCAGTGAGAATGACCTGACACATTCAGAACAAGGTGCTCATTATACCTCTTATGGAGAAGACTCCATATGAGTTGTTCTAAGGTAAGAGACCTATACTTTGATGCTTTCAACCATTCAGATGTAAATGCTACATCTTGAATATCGATAGAAAGGACATATGATGGCACACGCCATCTTGCCCCGTCGAAGGCGTCATCTGAGCTGCCACCAGTGTTGTCGACTGCCCGTCGATTCGCATCTAGCTGACCGGCACGCCAAGGCCTCAAAGAAGACTCCCGGATTCAAATAGCCCGGGTGAATTTACGCTCGCTTATCGTGTTTTGATTTCTTTTGCTCTTTTTGTCTAGTCGCAGTTATGTTTTCTCGGTCTTGCCTAGTCACCCTCCTCGTATCATGTCCGTCGTTTACGTGTGCATTTTTTATTCTGTCTTGTAAAGGGTCCTAGTCATTTTGGGCCTCTTCCCTTACCCCTTTTATGTTTGTTTGTGTCCTTTTTATTTGGTTGTGAGGGATTGGGTGGCACCCTAAAGGAATTAGACCAGGTTTATTCTGAAGAAGGATTTCTCATTCAGATCTGGTCTCACCTTGAAGAAGTAGAGGGAAGAAGGAGTGAGGAGGGGGAGAGAAGGAGGGGGAAGAAGGCCCCAAGACCGAATTGAGCATCAACTCATCGTTTCAGCCGTCTTCCATCGCATCTGAGGAAGAGGAAGAAGACGCCCTTGAATGGATGAGCATCAACTCATCATTCAGCTGCCCATCGTCGCATCTGTGGAAGAAGAAAAGGACCCATTGAATGGTTGAGCATTGGCTCATCGTTCCACCGCCCTCTGTCGCATCTGGGCAGCACATCCACTGGGTCAATTTCGTGCAGCATGTCTGGAGTCACCGCTGACCAACTGAGGATTTCGCCCTAATGCCTCTCTTACCGAAGGCGAGCACTACAATGTTTGCCAATGTGGGAAAGAAGGAGTCTCGTTGGCCCTACATTTTACTAGTGGCGATCCCGAGGTCGTCGATCTGACAGACTGTTGGACCGCGTCACCCAAGCCAGTGTGGTCAACCTCTCCTGCGGAGGTTTGTGCAACCGGGGTAATTTGCGGGAGCTCTTCCCCGGTGTTGACCCTCTTGTCGACGACCAAGGATTTGTATCTCATGTTGAGTCGATCACGTACGAGCCCGTCGGTTATGTGCGAGCCTGACAGATTGAGTCCGTTCGGTGCGCAGACGTCGTCGTCCCTTTGACGAGGTTCGAGAGGCCGCCTTCGCCGTCACCAACGACCCCTTCGGAGCACGGAATTCGACACTCTCCCTCGAGTCGGGGCCTGCCAGTATGACACGTAGGCACATCATTTCATCGTAGTTACATGCCCGTCAGGGTTTATCCGTCGAACAACGTCTTTGATGACATTCAACACCACTATCTAGGTAACCGATCATTGACTTAGTAACGATTAGACGACGTCCTAGACGAGGCCCGGCATCAAACTACAAAAAATTCATCCATCTAGTCAGATGGGGATTTTTTATTTGGATATTCAGAGACATCAAGTTCCTATCAAGTGCATAACAAGGCTTTCAAGAAAAGTTGAAGAATCTATTCATGTTAAATTTGTGAAATTTAAAGAGGCTAAAGAAGATGAAGCGATTGATGTTCTAGAAGATAATCAGAAGTATGAGGAGGAGATGACTATAAATGAATATAATAGTGTGAGAGAAATAATTAAAGATTTTATAGAACTTAACGATAAGGATGAGGTAGTAGATCAAAAGACGAATGAACTTAGAGAGAAACTAATAAAAATCAGAATAGCTGAGGACCACCCATAAGAGAACATTCTTGACAGTCCTATTGATTGAATTAGAATTTGATTCACCTTTAGAGATAATGTAGATGTAGTCTTTGCATCTTAAAATGAACCAAATTAAGTAGGTGAGGCTCTAAACAATCCAAATTGGATAAATGCTATGCATGAGGAGTTAGCTTAGTTTGAAAGGAATAAGGTCTAGGAGCTAGTACCAAGACCTAAGGGTAAGAATGTCACAGGCACTAAGCGGGTTTTTAATAACTAGCTAAATAAAAATGTAGAAATCAGTAGAAATAAGTCAAGGCTTGTCGCTCAAAGGTATGTCCAAATTGAAGGAGTAGATTATGAGGAGACATATGCTCCAGTGGCAAGACTTGATGCTATTAAGGTATTATTGGCCATTACATGTGCCAATAATTTTAAAATATTCCAAATAGATGTAAATAGTGCATTTCTTAATGGAGAGATTAAGAAAGAAGTATATGTAAAGCAACCATCAGGTTTTGATGATCTAGGGAAACCTGACTAGATCATAAAACTGCATAAAACCCATTATGATATTAAGAAAGCACCTAGAGCCTGGTATGATAAGTTGAGTAAATTCTTAACTTCCCATTGCTACAAGAGAGGGAGTGTAGACACTACTCTCTTTATAAGTCCAAATCTACATTGATGATATTATATTTTGATCTACGAATCTTAAGTTATGCAAAATATTTTCATAGCGTTTGCAATATGAATTTGAGATGAGTTTATTGGGGAAACTAAGCTATTTCCTTGGACTTCAAGTTATAAAGAAGCAAAATGGCATCTTAATATGCCACGAGAAGTACACCAATGGACTTTTGAAAATTTTTAAAGAAGAGGATTGCCAAGCAAAAGGCATTCCCATGAGTCCAAGCATTAAGCTAGACATAGACATCATTGGTCAAAGTATAATATCATCAAACTAGACAATATACTTTTTACCATTTGTCTTTGTGCTAGGTTTAAAACTATTCCTTGGGAATCCCATCTTAAGGCTGTGAAGAGAATACTACGGTATATCAAAGGGACTATGGATTTAGGGATTTCTTACCATAAGAATCAAGAGATGACATTGGTCAACTTCTGTGATTCAGACTTTGGAGGATGCAATGTTGATAGGAAAAGCACAAGTGGCACTAGTTGATTGAGGACCATCCAGTAGATTGAGCCCCGATGAGTCATCAGCCACCTCGCGGAGTCTGAGCCGACGTGAAGAACCCATGCTTCCACTATCAGGGTTGAGAAGTGGCATCATCGTATCGCTTCGTGTCGTGTGCCTTTATGTAATTCATTTTTCATCATCTTTGAATTGTCAAGAGGCCCCTCCTGCGTGAGTGCCGGCCTCCTGCTTGTGTTTTTTATTTTAATTATGCTTAGTTGCCATCTTTAGGGGGAGGAAATCCATGTTGGTCTTCTTCTCCTGCTAAAGAGCTCTTTTAAGGGAAAGCCCAATAGGCTTTCCACTTAAAAGGGGGCCCAATGGGACCTCCCACAACTGCCACTCCCGCTCTATAAAGAAGGCGGAGGGGTGGGCATGAAAGGACAAGCTTTTGATCAATTTGAAGAAAAGGAGAAAATATTGAAAAAAGTGATTTTTAAGGATTTTTACTGATTTTTTAGTGTTTTGTTTAGTTTTCATCATATTTATGAATATGCCTTTGCAAAGTTTGGAAAGAGAAAAAACCCAAGATTTTGTCGGTAACCGCTGTTGTCTTCGCCGAAAATCACCGCTGCCATCTTTGCCATGGCCCGGGTCATCGTCTCCCACGGCCTTCCTACCAACGATCATCATCACTTTGGTCGCCATGCCACCGTCGTTACCAACAGCGCTGCCACCGCAGCCTTCTGGCCAGCAGCCACGGCCGCCATCGCAACAAAGGCTGCAACTGTGACCACCGCCGCATCTGCAACTGCTAGCTGCAGCCCGCGGCTGCCGTTGCAGGCGCGACCGCATCTGTGGCTGCTAGACGCAATCGCGACGACAACTAGTGGCCGCCACAACTGGTGCGACAGCCAGCGGCCGCCACAACCGCCGTGGCAACCAGCGGCCGCCGTAGCATCCGCGGCTGACAAAGCCATCTGTGGCCGTCGCAACAACTAGCAGTCGCCGTAGCCGCCCACGGCCACCGCAACAGCCGACGGCTGTCGGAGCAGCCTACGGTTGCCAGAGTCACCGAAGCAGTCGCAGTTGCGACCGCCACAATAGCTCACGGTCTCATGTCGGACAACGTCTAGGACGTCGTCTGGTCGCACCAAGTATGATGGCTCGGTGCCGGTAGGATGATGGTATCGAACGTCGACGGCTTCGTCGTCTGATGGATCCAACCCTAATAGGCTATGTAACTACAACGTGATGAATGGATGTCCTACGTGTTGTACATGCAGAATCTGATTAGAGGGAGGCGCCGAGCTCCAAGCTTGGACGGGGTCGCCGAGTGACGACGACGGTGGCCTCTCATACCTCGTCGGAGCGATGAAGGCGTCTATGGCCGAACATAATCTATCCATAGGGCTCGCACATAACAGACGTACTCGTCCACACCGGTAAGACACGCAAATGTCGTAGTTCTCTCAATACCACTCTCACCTACCTAGCCTGAGCGCGGTGGAGTAAAGACGAAAGTATACTACAAAAGGTAAATAAACGAGCGACGAAAAAGGATGACGTACCTCATCCTCGTGGCTCGCAGTGCAGAACTTCGTCGACGTCGGCGGCGATTCAGAGCGGGTGGAGCGGAAAGACGCTGGAGAGCAGACGGCGGCTTGACGAGCAGTAGTGCTGGAGCTATAAGTAAAGGTCGGAGGAAGAGGGATCGCGGATCGGGCAGAGATGAACCAGCTCAAGCGTAATGCAGAATCCTGGGCGTACCCGTTATGGGGGATTGGCACCGGCGAATTCGGGCAAGTGACGCGAGCTGCGGCTTGGCACATCGACAACACACAGATTGAACTCCGGGCGGTATTCACTAGGTCACTAGGTGGCAGGCAATCGTTCTTGGTTCATTTTGAGGGTCGAGAGGAGCATTGACTGATCGTAGAGATACCTAGATATCGGCAAGGAGGCACCACAGGTTAGGGTCATAATGCTAGGTGCTCACAACCAAAATTACAATCAAGAGCTTCCTCCCCCACCCCCCCGGAACGCGGGGTCGTCATCCTGATCCTAGGAATCCTATTCAAATGGTGGTTCAACACTTCTCACGTCCTGATCAGTCTACACCATCAAATCCCCTGTCGAACGACCAGTCCAACTATACAATGAACATTTGTTAGGAGAAGTCCAGTCTGATCGGTAGGAGTTTGATGGAACAGCAGAAATCTGTTGGGAGAAGCCAAATCATCAACAGATCTTCAGATTTGGGAGGGGGGTCGCACGACAGGTATGACCCCTAAATAAGGAGCCGCCAATTCCAAACCCGAGGAGAAGTTCTGAAATCGGTCGATTCTAACTCTGTCGGAAAATCCACGAGTCAACCGGTCACCAGATTTGGGGACACCGCGGCAGGTACGACCGCTTAAATCAGGAATCTGGCAAATTCCCATGAGCGACGACCGCTGAAAGAATTAGCATGCCGTGGTAGCTTGTGCGGGCCGATGTCAGTTGACAATGCACCGTGGGTCGCCAAGGAGTGACAATCTTGTACGTCGGAGGTTCGTGCTATGCTAAGAGGCCGCGGCTGACGTAGGTGATCGCCGGGGACATTTTGCAATGCGGTGGAGTGCCTGGGTGAGAAGGGCTTCTCGATCGTGAGATTCGGTCACCCCTAGGGTGAGGAACAATAAGCTCCGATCGAGTAGACAATATAGGAGAAAGGGAGTTTGATTCCCCCCCCCCCAATTCTCCCTTCTTTCCTCCCGCTTCCTCTTTCTCCTTCCCTTGTGTTCTTCTCTTGGGCGAGGAAGGGAGACCAAGGATCCAACTAAACAACAAGCCTTCTTGAAAAAAGAAATCATGGTCTCCTTCTTTAGGGCGCCCCCACTTCCCTTATAAAGGGGAGAGGAAATGGGCCTCCCCAAATTGGGTCATCCATTAAGGGGGCCCTTATATAATGGGCCCCTCATTACAAAACAAAGGGGGAATTAAAAATAAAAGAAGGAAGAGAAACAAGGGAAAAGGATCAAAGGAAGGCCCCTCTCCCTTGATGATAAAATGATGGACGGACAAAACACGTCGTGAATGTGATGAAAACACAACGGCGAGAGCGGGAAAACATAAAACACGCGAGAGAGAGAGCGATGAAAACGAAAACGATAACGAGCATCTTCACCCGGTTTTTGATGACGGTGGCAGGTGGCGTGGACGGCGTCGTTGACGATCCTTGATGGCATGCACCATCACAGTCAACGCAACCCTAACGGCCCCCGTAGCCTGTTGCAGCCTTGATAAGCCGAAAAATCACGTAAAATTACGTGGTCGTTGCGCTTTTTAGACTTATGCAATAAATTTATAATTCCCTTAATTACTAAATAAGAATATAGAGCAAGCAAGGGGTCGATCCGCAAGGAGGCAACAATTCAGAATTTTCAAACAATTTTTATGAATCAAGTCAAGTAATTTTGAATTTTGCAATATTTAATTCAATTAATATTAAATAATATTCTTAAAATAATCAAAATTAAGTAAAACTTAATTTTGATTTCGGTCAGATAATTCCAGATAAGAATATTATTATTATTTTAAGCTCATAAAAATATAAATTATTAATTTCCCAATTTAATAAAATTTATAATAATTTTCAGAATTAAAATTGGGAATTTAATAATCAAGAAAGTGATTTTGAATTGGAGTTCAAAATGGATGAATTTTCGGTTCAAATTTTATTTTTGGGTTTTTTATATATTAAATTAAATTCCTAAACAATAAAAACTGAAATCTAGAGAGAGAAACAAATCAAATTAACCTAGAGAGAGAAGTGAAGAAATTGGGGAAAGCCCCAATTTCGACCCTAAATTAAAAATGTAATGAAGCAGAAATGTCCTAAAATGATTAAGAATTAATTATCAAAAGTCAGATCTCGAATCCAAATCAAAAAGAAGTGCTGATGCATTCAAAACATGAATCTAGGGCATGTACATTTCGCCCATGCCAAGGCGTTTTCGAATCGTTCTAGAAGATGATCAAATACAATTCAGAAACTTACAAATTTGATAAAGAGATCCAGATCTGACGACTTCCAGAATGCCTCCTGTGTCCTTCCTGGCCAATTGCTTGGGGAGAGCCTCCAAAAGTGATTTTCGCCCTTTTCCAGACCTCCATTTAAAGATCCAACCGTCTGGATTGTAGAGGGGGAAAAGACGAACCTACCCTCAAAATTTCAGCCCAATCGGACATGTAGATCTCAAGATATCAAGGTTTTAGTGAGAAAAAATCTGAGCCGTTGGATTTATTTATCTCTCCTCCAATAAGCTTGGAAATGGCGCGTTTTGATTGGCTAGCATGATTATTTCTCGTTTTCCGCTTTCTCGGATCACGCCCTGACACGTTGTTGTGCGCGTCATCCGCCCGCAATCATTGGCAAGTGATTTCGTCATTTGAACGGCTAGGAATTCTCCACGTCACCCTGAAATAATAAAAACAAAAGAAAAGGACAAAAGGTCTTTTTTTAAAAAATATATATATATTTTTATTCTCTTAGCCGTAATCTTTGACCATTCTTCTCTCTTTTATTTTAAATCATAAGCCGCTATTCTTCTCTCTCTTCTCTCTTTAAATATTTTAAATCATAGCCACTTATGTTGACTATTCTTCTCTCTCTCTTCTCTCTTTTATATATTTTAAATCATAGCCGCTTATGTTGACTATTCTTCTCTCTCTCTTCTCTCTATTTATTATATAATAATAACCACTCATTCTCTCTCTCTCTCTCTTTATTCTTATTTAAATAAATATATCCATTTATTCGCCCGGGCGAATGACGTGGATACTCCTTAGTAAATATTTAAATATATTATAAATGCCAAATAAATAATATATGTGTTATTTAAATATGTAAAAATCATTTCTTGGCTATATAATGGTCAAAAAATTATATAAAAATATGGAAAATTCCAGAAAAATCATGAAAAGACTTACCAACCTTTAGCCAAGTATTTAAAACCCTGTAAAAAATATTTCTTCACTGAAATGAAGTTAAATTCCATAAAAAATGATAAAAAATCAGAATTAATAATAAAATGAAAGGTTAAATGATCTATCTTTATTTTAATATGATAACATGGAAATATAGTCATTAAAACACATAAATATAATATAAAATTCATTAATTAATCATGTTAATTTGCAAGTTATCAAGCCTGTACAGCAGTCCTAGCGGTCGCACAGCCCGTCGCGGCCACACCAAGCCTAGCGAGCGCTACAATGGCCCGTTGTAGCCGCTGGCCGACAATCAGGCTGCAGATTGCTCGGCCAGTTGGATCTATGCTAGCCACAGCCACTGAACTTGTTGCCACCGCACCCGTCGCCTCCGCGTCCGCCATTTTTGCCCTTGCTGCCATTTTACCTGTTTTCCCAGGTTGCCGCGCTCGCTGCCACCCTACCTTCCCACTACATCGAGCTATCGCCCCTATCACCATCGTGTCGTCACAGCGCCGCCAGTTGCTATCGTTACGCCATTGTCGTGCCTAATGCTATGTCCATTGTTACACCCCCCGCCGCTTCTACTCGCGCTGACACACTTTTTCACACCACTACATCGTGCCTACGTGCAGTTCGCCGTCCACCACTGTCCAAATAGACAACGTCTCGCTTGCTGCTACTGGTACACTCATAACTCCCACTCGCCATTATATTATTTCTTTCAGTGCCTCCGAATGTTTCTCCACTGTTGGGGTTAGGTTACTGATAGATAGGAATAAGAAAGTGGGAATAGGTTTCTATCGGCGCGATCTTGGTTGGCGCTTTTGAACGGTGCACGCACGAGCGACAATAGTGGTACTCGCACCGTCTGCCCTCAACATGTCCTCCAGGTCATCGAGAGCCTAGTGGCATTCCCAGGTCGCATTTACCGTAGCTTAGTGGTCGTTGGTGTTTGATTACGCCAGATTTGTACTTCTCAGTGATTTCATCGCTGTATCATCATAACTTGCATTATGTCCACATTACTCGTCTCCACTACATGACATGTCTGTCATTGCCCTCCTTGTGTGTAACATTAGTCATTTGATTACGACGTCTGTCTTGTTATATCAAATTGGTATCCGAGCTAGGTTGTGCTAACCTCCGTTCTAAGCACTGTCGATCTAGAAGAAATATTAATTAATCTCATTTTATCAGGTCTTGCCCACATTCATTTTTTCAAAATTCATAGTATGTGCATTCATGCATATACTCGTCATCTCGTCATTGTAGGAACCCTATTCTATACATAGGATCTGGCTAAGAAGATGGGTCGAAATCATAACCCCGTTTGAGGAGACTACATGATTGATCATGGATGGGAAAATGATTGCATCACTTATGATCTCCCGATGGAAGATCAGTTTTACATTCATTGTTCGCACACTTATTCGGTCGAAAACTACCCGAACATCTATCTGGAGGATAGGGAATTGCACTTTCGTGATTCTATCAAGTTGGCCCCGTCGACGTCCATCCCAGCAATATCAGTCTCTTGAGCCAGTTACCACCAATGCTTATGGAGCAAGTCTGATAGGTATGATGATCTTTTTGCCACCATCTCCTCAGCCCAAATGCTCGCCGCGATAGCCAGACGACTGTTATCAATCGTGAGATGATTGCTACCAGGACGATCGCCATCAAGACAATTACAATCGTTACTAGGATGATCGTTACTAGGATGATCGCCATCAGTATGATCACAATCGCTACCAAGATGATCGTTACCGGGACGATCACCATCAGGGCGGTTACAATCGCTACTCGGATGATTGCTACCATGGTGATCGCCATCAGTATGACAATATCAACATCAGAGCGATTGCTATCGGGACGATCACTATAAGGATGATCACCACTTGGACGATCGCCATCATGATGATCACTATCGAGTTTGAGACAATCCTTACCACTGGCAGGATGATTGCTGCTAAGACGATCAACCCCATGATGATCATTATGCGATAGCGAGACGACCACTACTGTCCGCAGGACAACTATCTCAGACAGTATGACAATCACTACCGACATCAGGACGATCGCTACTTGGAGGATCACTGCATGGACTACCCTTACCGCCCACATGACGATTACTATGGATATCCGGATGATCGTCCCCGGCCTCAAGATGATTGCTGACAGCAGCAGGACATACATCAGACATGAGAACCACCCTATGACCACCAGGGCCTACATCACGAGTCAAATCCTGTCCAGTTCCTAGCTTCGAGTGGACCATACCCACCATTGGCCTCTTATGTTGCCCCGGACCCGCATGGACAATGATTTCCACATGCGCAGTTGATTCATTGTGCTCCGCAGGCACCTCCGGCAGCGCATGTGAGGCATACCCACCGACCGCGCCTACTTCGTATGCCTCACATGCGCCGCCTGTTCCTTATGGGCTCAATGACCCACTAACGCTGCCCGTGCCTTATGTGATGGCTGCACAATATGCGCCACCGACGGGGTATTGCCAGACCTCGGCACTTGATGAAGGCAAATTGCGTAGTTAAATTTTAATTTGTCATTGTAAAATTAATTTGCCTAGAATCAAATAAATTTTTAATAAAGTATAGAAACTTACTCAGTGTATAACGTGAGTAAGGTCATCTCCACAGGGACTGGCCTTAAGGTATGCATTCAATAATTGAGTTGTTATTTATTAAGATATAGTAATAATACTAAATATAATAAGTATAAGAAGAAATAAGTTATTAATAAATGGATAAGATACTAGTTTAATAAGATAATTAGAGAAGAGAAAAATATCTAAGATTATATATGTACTAGAGATACTAAGAATAATAAGAATTGAAAAGGTAAGACATTATATTTAAGAAAGAAAATAAGATAGGTAAGGGTTTAATAAGAATGAGTAGTTTAATAAGAGTAAAGAATAAGAATAAGTAGCAAGATATATATAGTAAGATAAAATAAGAGGGTTAGAGTAGTATTTTTATATACTACAAAGATAGGTAACGAAAAGGTATTAAGTACTTATTTAGTTATTATATACTAAGTATAAGTATAAAGAGATGTTAAGATGGAATAAACGTACTAGAGGCAATAGAGGAGTAGATATGTATCTAATCGCCTATAGTTGAGGAGAATACCTTATATAGTTGTAATATTTATTATATAAATAGTATATCTATCATATCAAGTTTTAATATCCTTATAATCGAAAACAGGGAGTAAAGGGACAGTTCTGTCGAACGCCCTTAAGGTGTTTGACAGAATGCCCTATAGAACATCGAAATAGGCTAGATTTTAATTTTATATGTTCTATATATATATATATTATATTTTTAGGCTCGACTTCCAAAGTTATAAGGTTTGATTTAGTCAAACATCTAATAGGTGTTCAACTAAATGCTCAAAATAGGTCAAAATAATAATTTTTATATTGTTTATATGATTTTTATATATTCTATATGTTTATTTATAATCAACTTTTATAGTTGATCGGTCGATTTCGTCGAACACCCGAGAGGTGTTCAACTAAATGCCTGATAGAAGATAGAGGAAGAGAAATATCTCTATAGTATTTAATTAATAATAAGTTCCTGAATGATTTATATATATTTTATAAGAGAAATTGGAATATAAGGGGTTTTTTGGTCGAATGACCATGAGGTGTTTGACAGAATGCCTGGAAGAAATCGGGTAGTAGTATGTATTTATATTTTTAATTTTATAAAGTCTCGATAGTGGAACTTAGGTAAATTGAGAAAATAATCATCGAACACGTGAAGTGTTTGCTCGAATGTCAAAGTGAGTTATCAGTAGCAAATTCAACTAAAGCGCAATCACGGTACCGATTGAATGAGAAATTAAGCATCTAGATTAATATAAAAACATTAAAATTAGCTGAAAATAATCTTCAGATCACCTGAATTGGCCTGATTCGAAAAGAAGGGTGGTGGCACCGATCACCGCCTCATAGCTTCAATCAAAGGGTTCCATTTCTCTTCTCCTCCGTCCGGGTGCAAATCCAGGCTTCTTCAGACTTCCTTCAGCTCCTTCCTCAATGTCCACAACTGTCGGCGCTATCACGACGCTGCAGCTTGCTTCCAAACATGGAAGGGATCTCCGCCGTCCTGCAGACTTAAGGTTGAAAGATGCTCAAATTGGGGGCTCTCGACCCTTTTAAATGGCTTGGGTGGGGCCTGCTAGGCCGTCTAATGGAGGGGGGTGGCCTTGGGGTCCTCCCACGCCATTGGATGGCCTGGCGGTCCCCCCCGCCGACCATCAACTGCCATTCAAACGGCCTCGTCGACGGCCAGGAGTGGCGTTGGACTGAACTGCCCCTGGCCATTTGATGAGCCTCATTTGGGACTGACGGCTGCGATTAAATCGCAGGCGTGGACCCCAATTTAGATGGTGTACACTGTCTCCTGCCCCGATAGTGCCCCGTCAGCAAGCTCCATCAGCGTTCTGTCCACGTCGTCCTCTATGATTTGCCGCCGAAGGGTCCCGCAATCCACGTCAGCAGTCGCGGCCAATCAGAATTGTGAGAAATGAAAAACAAAATATTTAGATAACAAGAGGCTGATCTCGTCGTCTGATCTTCCTTGAGAAGATCAGACGTCTAGGATCTAGTCCTCTTATTTAAAAAGGCCCGAAATGATACGGGCTTCGGGCGAGGTCGGCTCGAAGCCCGATCATTTTTTGTTTTATCATTTGATCAAATCGCGGCCTGTTGGGCTGTGATCCCTTTTGTTATTTGTTGGCCGGGCCCGCTATGGTTCTAAAAGACTATGGGATCTAAATCCCATATGGAAAATTTGTAAAATCAGATGCACTGTATAAATGTCGTTAGAGTATGGATAATGAATTCAAATAACATACCTCTCTGTGACCTTGAAATTTATGTGGGCTTGTTTGGCCTTGTGCACTCCATGTGCTGGCTTTGGATGGCCAGCCAGGTGCGCCGCCCCTTGCTGGCCACTAGCAGCTTGAGTACCCTACGCGCTTGCCTATAGTGGCTGTAGTGTTTGTCCAATGATATCCGTCCGATATCCGATATCGCACAACCAATATCTAATATCAGCAATAAAACTGGGATGGTGTTTGATATCGGATATCGGTAGATATCCGTCTTTGAAGTGGGGACGGATATCAGTGACAGATACTGGTGGTCTACGAACGAGACGGACCTCAGATACCGGATATCGGTTATCGATATCCGGATATCAATTTCGATTTCTGGACATCGGTAACCAATATCCTGATATTTCTTCCAATTCTGTCTCAATCCCATATGGTAGATTTCTAAATTTTTTTAAGGTTTAAATTCCGTTCAGCCATTTTTCATATAAACCCCTGTATTATGTGACATTATTAGAGAAATGTTCCTCTGAATTTATATTGTCCAAATTTGAGTAGGAGAACTATACGGAATAAAAATTTATTCATTAAGTCCCTATAAATAATTTATTTTGATGCATATCGTGCAACGTGTAACCAAATTTTTTTATGGGGACTAAGGAATATTTAAAATATTTTTATTGAAATTAGAAAATAAACTAGAAGCTTATTTTTATTAAATTTATAACATGTATGTGGAAGATGTCTACCTATCCACCACAAATACTAGATAAAATGAAGAAGCTTTTGGGAAATGTTGAAAACTCTACAATTAATGCCCACACTTTGTTGAAAATTATACAATCAAATATTAAATATGTTGGAAAAATCTAGAAATTGTTAGGGAAATGTTGAAAATTCTACAATTAATGCCCACACTATGATGTAACACGACTATCGGGATCGATCGGCTCGTGTTACACCCCAACAGGCTTAACGATCTACTAAGTACTAGCGAAATACGTAGATGCAATTTTGAGAAACAACGACAAGCAATAGGCAACGCGAAGACCAAAGACTGTGGCTAGCTAAGTTGGCGAAGTTCGAAAGGGCACAATTGACTTCCCAACGTCCCTTTGGACCAAGTTCGAACGCGTAAGATGAGAGATAGAAGTGACTATCCGCGAGCGTCCAACGTTCCACGAAGAGACTTAGAACACTACCACTGAATGAAGATATCCTATTTACTCTCTCTATGATGTGAACTGGTTTACGAAAAGGGAACCCTACTCTCAAAGCCAAACAACACAAGAAACTATTGCAAGATAGTAATGATCTACTAACAGCTGAGAAGCGGAGCCTATGGACCTGGCAATTTGGTCACGAATGGCTTGTCCGTCTCTGGCACACGGATTAGCTCTGCGTCGACCCATGGTGTAGCTATGTCTTCTGGCAATGGTTGGCCGAGGCTGGAGGCGGGTGGGTGGCACAGGTGGAGAGTACAAAGGCCGACAGAGGGCACGCAGGTGTGACTGTTTAGCGGCCTGACCCGAGCGCAGGAGCGATTCACAGGCTTGCATGGCCGTGTGGGAGTGGAGACGAGGGGCGAGCGGGCACCTCAGTCGGGCAAGACAGCGTGCGCACGCAGGGAGTTTGCGCGCGCCGGCTCGACGGCCTGACTGAGAGCGGTGTCCGCGAGAGAGGCACCCGCACGAGCACGCACGGTGGCGTGACGACAGGCGGCCCACGCGCGGATGAAATCCACGAGTATGCACGCGGTGGCTTGAGGGTTGGCGGCGCTCGCGTGGGCGGTGTCTGGCTGCAAGCGTGGCGACAGGCGGAAGGCGGCGCTCAAGAAGGTGTCCGCGAGCGGGTTGCAGCGTCCGACTGGGGTTTGGCGAGCGCGTACAGGGGCGGAACGAGGGTGCACCTGCGATCACCGCGAGGAAGGTGGCAATCCGGTGGACCTCTGGGCGGAGCTGGCAAACGTGGACGACTCCCTCCGGCGTAGAATTCGCGGGGAAGGATCTGATCCGAGATCAAGGTTCCTGAGGGTCGATTCTTGAAATTCCCGAGCTATAACTGCCGATCAATGACTTCTTGCACAGAGAAAGAAACATCATCTTGGAGAGGACAGTGACAACCCACGTCGAAGCAACGAGGGTGTTCCAGGCCTCCCACGATCTTGACAGGAACGAAATACGGAAATTAGTCTCAAGAAGGAAAGAAAGAAAGAACGACAGAAGGAAAGAAAATTGAACAACACTCTTGGGTTTCTCAATGAAGGCCTAAACATCCCCTTGGGCATGCCGTCCTTATATAGGGGGGGACGGGCATGCCCAATTGGCATAACTTGAGGAAACCGTCTCAACACGAGCGGTTCCCTCCATTTGACGAGAAAAGAAAGAAATGAAAATACGAGATGGACAAGGCCAAAAACACGGACGGCACGGTCCATAATCCATTGATGAAATTAAAACATAGAAACGAAAATAATAACGAAGAAAATACGCGTGCAGCCTTGCACTCTACTTGGAGTACTTGAACGTGGTGTTGCGGACGTCGGCTCGTGCGGCTCGATGTGGTTGTTGGCAGCGGCTTGTCGTGCAGTCGAGATGGTCCCCCATCACACTATGTTAATGTAAAACATGATTTAAAGAATTACAGACACACAAAATACCTAATATTTATATTATTGAATTAGGCAAAATTTTAAAATATGTATATTACTGATTTTGCAGTCTCTACATTGGGTAAGTGTAAATTTTTAATGTTGGAAAAATCTTGAATTTGATCGGAAAATGTTGAAAATTTTTAACAAAAAATTCCCGCACTATCTGGATCTTTTACATGGACTAAATACCTAATATTTATATTAGTAAATTAAGTGCAAATTTTAAATATGTATATTAATAATTTTGCAGTCTATAAATTTGGTAAGTGTAAATTTTTAATGTTAAAAAAATCTTGAATTTATGGGAAAATGTTGAAAATGTTTAATAACATATGCCCTCACTATCTGGATCTTTAACATGGTTTAGATACCTAATATTTATATTAGTCAATTAAGTGCAAAATTTAAATATGCATATTATTAATTTTTTAGTCTCTAAATTTGTGTAAGGGTAAATGTTTAATATTGGAAAATTCTTGAATTTTATAGGAAAAGGTTGAATTTTTTTTTAAAAAGATGCCCTCACTATCTGGATCTTTAACATGGTTTAAATACCTAATATTTATATCAGTGAATTAAGTGCAAATTTTAAATATGCATACTACTAATTTTGCAGTCTCTGAATTTGGTATGTGTAAATTTTCAAAGTTGGAAAAATCTTGAATATAATAGTAAAATGTTGGAAACTTTTAACAAAAGAATTGTGCAACAAAATTGACTTCTTTTGTGATATTTGACCGTCAAAATTTGCCCTTTGCCTTAGAATTTCCCACGGCTTTGTAAATGGTTTGTGCTTACTTTGTCATCACCTGCATGGCGAAAGAGAACGAATAAAACATGATGATTATGTTAAATATGCATTTAACGTAGTCAATGTAGGTGATGTGTACCTCGATCAGATGCAACTACCCCATCTTGGCCATCCTCACCATTTGAATCCAGCTCCACATCAGTGTACCATCGCTTGTTGTCCGCACGCAGCCAACACTTCACAGTGATGAGTGTTTAGATTCCTATCGATGAAAAATGTGCTCTCTTGTACGTGCCAATAGCGTTGCCCGCCGAGAACATGCGCTCAAGAAGAGAGCTTGTTGCACAAACATACAACATATCCCTTTTAATGGATGCAAGTAAGGGGAAGTGTTCCACCCTTGTGCTGGCCACCAAGATAGTGGGGTGAACACTCCCTCATTCAGCACAAACTCTGTTAGGTATTAGTTGAACTCGTCCAATACGGACCTCATTGACACAAGTGCTGATTGGGTTTTCGCATAGTGCTCTGTAGCCAAGAGTCCAACTCTCTACCTTTTGAGTGCTCAGTTTCAACATGCCCACTCGCTGCATGCCTCGGCAAGTCACATGGTAACAATAATCATACATATGCAATGGTTGCCTCTCTGACGTCCTAATGAAGCATTGACTCTTTGTGGAATGGGTCCATTAATGCCGCACCAATGATTGCATCATTCGCCCACAATATTTTTGCATACTGCGCTAGCTTGTGTTGCATCGCCTTACACGCTTGCGCCATGTCAAAACAATCTTCTTCATGAAACCGCTGAACGCAGGAGAAGAAAGTGCCCTCTTCGATTTTCTTGACCACCTCCTCCATGTGGCGAATGAGGCCATCTATGAGAAATAATACATCACATATGGCCGGCGCGACTACCTTGCAAACATGATCGGTGGATACAGTGAACCACCTAAGGATGCGACACCATTCTTTCACCAACTCTCACTCGTCCTTTGACATCTTCGTCAACTTCCCCTTCTAGCCAAAATTCTTCAACACTTCATTAGTGACATCACATTTCTTCACGATGCCGGATAACGTAGCATAAGTGCTGTTCCAGCGGGTTAGACAGGCCAACACGACCATGTTAGAGTCCTTGATTTTTGGGTCATCTTCACATGCCTTCGCATACTCCTCTCTCCATTGCATAGAGCTTCGAATACTACGCACTAGTGTCCGCACCTTCACAACTGCATGACCCAAATATAACAGCCGACTTGCTCCCTCATTGTCGTTAGACGCTGGGAATATTTCTCCATGATCATTGTCCTCGTCGTTGTCATACTGGTCTGCTGTCTTGCTCACATTGCCTTCATCAATCTCTACTTCATGGGCTGAAGGAATACCAAAGCTTTTTATTGCCGCTTGTATGAAAATTTTCAGAATGTGTACAACGCATGGGATGTGCCTTCTGGCGCTAAATCTTGGTTTGACACTCTTTATCTTCTTCGCAATCATGGACAACATCCTTCTATTCGCAGAGGCCTTGTTAGTAGTCACATCGTAAAGCTCCATAAGCACAGGTCACGTATAAAATCACATGTTGAGTTACAAAGATAAGTTCGATGTTGAATGATGACCTTTAGGTGTAGACAGAATTCTTCTAGGACCTAGAGAATGATGGATGCCATGGTGTCTCCATCGTGCTTATCGACAATCTCTCAGATGGCAAGTACCTGCTCTCAGTACACCTATTTCTCGTAAACCCATTGAACGGTGATGCCTAGAAGTCGAGTAGCATCTATAGTGAGGGACAATCTGTCCACGTTCTCCCATTGCTTCTTCACCTCTTCTGTCATGCGTCAATGCATTTGGATATTCCACTGCTTCATGACCTTTGCATTGGGGGGATCCAAGTCCAACTGTGTCGTGTAGCGCCACAACTCCTTATATATGACAATGTGAACAATACTCCATGGTGAATCAGTCAAACATATAAATTGTGCAATGACATTCTTCGTCTCATCAGGCGTATGCCCTCTTATCGTTCCTCGTCAGCTTGGCTCTCCCTGCTATTTGGTGTGTATTGCCTCCGTTATACGTGGCTGATCATGATCGTCCCCCACCAAGCCCTTTGTCTTTGCATGAAGAGCAAGATGACAAGCTTTGAAATGTCTTCAAAATACATTGGTGCTCTTGTTGGCCTGCCACTTGATTGCTTTTTTCTTACTGTGTGGGTTCTGCTCACGGCACAATAAGCATGCATAGTACCCATGACCAATGTGTTGGAAGTAGTCGATGATGACTGAACAGTTCGAACGAGAGTGACTCTGTACCACACGAGATGGTCTTGCATCCGTACCTTTAGGACAATTGGGTCCTGCCCTAGAGCACTCTTGGGGCAGGGCAATACCTCTATATGGGTTCATGGTTCTGAGAAGCATAATTTGGTAAGCAACGATTAGTTCATACATCAACACATGTTGAGGAGCTATGCTTAAAACTCTAAAGAATGTATAAGAATTTTCAACTACGTATACAAAAAATATGAGATACAATGAAGATAACTCAATAAACAAACTGCACACTATAAAGAAATTGAACACTCTATAAAAACAGAGGCATTAGAGAAACTTTCTAGAAAAAACATACAAGAACAAAAGTTATGAAATGATGAGAAGAGAATAGAAGAGGAGAGAATAGAAGAGTAGAAATGAAGAGGAAAGAAGAAGAGAATTGGAAAAATGACCAAGGAGAAGAAGGTAGAAGTAAAAAAAAAAGCAGCAGCACAAGGGCAAATTTGTGTAAAAAACTTAGAATTAAAAATTAAACAAACCATGAAGAGAGAGAAGGAGAAGAAGGGAAGAGATTTGAGAAAGGAGATAGGCGTGGAGGAGAGGGCAGAAGAGAAGAGGAGGGGAAGAAGATGCGTTTAAAGAGAATTGAAGAGTAGAGATGAAGAGGAAAGAAGAAGAGAATTGGAAAAATGATAGAGGAGAAGAAGGAAGAAGTAAAAAAAAGCAGCAGCAGCAGGGCAAATTTCTGTAAAAAAACTTATAATTGAAAATTAAAGAAACCATGAGAAGAGAGAAGGAGAAGAAGCGAAGAGATTTGAGAAAGGAGAGAGGCATGGAGAAGAGGGCAGAAGACCAGAGGAGGGGAAGAAGATGCACTTAAAGAGAATTGAAGAGTAGAGAGGAAGAGGAAAGAAGAACAGAATTGGAAAAATGATAGAGGAGAAGAAGGTAGAAGTAAATATAAAACAAAAATAGAGAGAACGAGTGAGAAAGAGAGACTAAGTGAGTGATTGAGAGAGATAGACAAAGAGAGAGAGCAAGAGGGAGAGACTAAAAGACACACAGAAAGAATGAGAGAGAGTGAGAGAGACAAAAAATAAAAGTAAGACTGGAAGACAGAGACAAAGACTAAGTGACTGAAAGTAAGACTGGAAGACACAGAAATAGAGAGAATGAGTCAGAAAGAGAGACTAAGTGAGTGACTGAGAGTGATAGACAAAGAGAGAGAGCAAGAGGGAGAGATTGAAAGACACAGAGAAAGACTGAGAGAGAGTGACAAAGACAAAAAATGAAAGTAAGACTGGAAGACAGAGACAAAGACTTAGTAAGTGACTGAAAGTAAGACTAGAAGACATAGAAATAGAGAGAACAAGTGAGAATGAGAGACTAAGTGAGTGACTGAGAGAGATAGACAAAGAGAGAGGAGTAAGAGGGAGAGACTGAAAGACACAGAGAGAGTGAGAGAGAATGATAGAGGGAAAGAGTGAAAGAGTGAGAGTGAGGGAGAATGAGAGAGACAAAGAGAGAAAGAGTCACAGAATGAGAGAGTGACAAAGGCAAAGAGAGAAAGAGTAAGAGAGAGGGTGAGAGAGAGAAAGAGAGAAAGAGTAAGGGACATAAAGCAAGAAAGACGAAGAGAGAAAGAGTAAGAGATAGATAGTGAGATAGACAAAGGAAGAGTAAGGGAGATTCATAAATAAAGACAAAGAACAAGATATAAACAAAAATATAGATAACGACTGAAAGAGTCAGAGAGATAAAAAGTGAGAGACACACAGAGGGAGAAAGAGTATAAGATAACGAGAGAGACATAGAAAAAATAAGAGAGATAGGGGGACATATAGAGAATAAGTGATGGAAAATGTTTGGGTTCAGATCTAGTCAGAGAGAGGGATGCACACACACACTTAGAGAGATAAAGATACTGAAGACAAAGATATATGAAGAGTGAAAAGGACAGAGAGTGAGACACATTAGGAAATATAGTAAGAGAGAGACTGAAAGACGGAGAGACATCAAGATTGAGAAAGTGAGACAGAAAGAGTCAAAGAGAGAGAGAGTAAGACAGAGAAATAGTGAGAGAGAACAAGAGACAATGAGAGAGAATGAAAGACATGGAGAAAGAGAACGAGTGAGACAGAAGGAAAGATTAAGACATAAAGAGTAAGAAATAGAGTGTGTTTCAGGGATAGAGAAAGAATAAGAGACAGAATGAAAGACAAAGAGAAAGATAAAGAGTGAGAAAGACAGAGAGAAAGTAAGAGATATAGGGAGAGACTGAAATACGAAATAACATGCAACCGCATGTATATACAACTTTCTTCAACTAGAAAACTTAGTGCAGTGGGTAAAGAACGTACAACAGTTAAAACCACATATGAATTAAAAAAAACAAACTGAGATGTAAAATCAAATAGATGAAATAGACACCATCTTCAACGAAGATAAAAACATGAATGCACATAGTCGGCATAGGATCCCTATAAATGAAATTGAAAGTCGAAATCAAATAAAGATTTGCAAAAATAATATAAAAACCAAATTCAAAACAAGTTTCTTAGGACAACAAACTATGCAGATGAAGGAAACAAAACACATGATTCAGGTAAGGCAGCAGGGAAAATTTATGGAAAAAACTTAGAATTAAAAATTAAACAAACAAGTTTCTTTGAATACATGCAACTAGACTAGAACTTTAATCATTCTAATGAACAGTAAGAAGATTAGAATTGAGAATTGGCGGAAGAAGAAGAAGATGAGAAATAGAGGAAGAAGAAAAAAATTGATTTCCAGGCCAAAGGGGAAGAACGGGAAGAACTTGCCACCGTCTGTGGTACACCGATTCTGGCTTTGCCCCTGTCCGCCGATGCCGCCATCCCACCGACCGCCAGACCGTCCGCGTTAGCAAAGGCGCCACACAAAATTTCTTCTACTTTGTGTATTTTGGATTCAAAACTTTCGAATCAAAAGAGATTCGAAAGTTTTGAATCAAATACATGAAATAATGTTTTAGATGTTGGACATCAGAATTCAATATCCAACATCGAAAACCAATGTCATCATCTTCCCTCTGAGATAGAGGCGGATGACGACATCGTCACTGTTGCAACCGATATCCGATATCCGGATATCAAAAAAACGTATACCAAAAATTCCCTTTCCAGTATCCGATGCAGTATCCGTCTCGATACCATCATCCGATACCGGTATCGGGATGGGCGATCCCTAAGTGGCTAGCTTAGGCACTGGCGCTCCTGGTCGGCTCCTTAACCAGCCCCATTCCAAACCTTTTTTTATTTTTAGAATTATCTATCTTTTCTTTTTTTTCTTCATTTACTTTCTTCTATTTCTTACTTTAATTTATTTCTGCAAATCCGTTTTCTTTCCTGCAAAAACAAATATACATACTAAATAGAGCATTAGAAAATTATAATGTCTTAAACATATTTTCACTAAGAATATTTTGATTTGTAGAACATGCATGAAAATGACACAAAAAGCATTATTTTACAACTTGCTCTATTTAATGCATGTGATGCAAAATCTTATAAAATTGGATAAAATACACATGAAATCATCCCAAAATTACCTTAAAATATGTATAATTACATTACCCATTTTGGGTTTATCAGCGCCCTCACCATCCCTTGTAGTGCCCGCGCCATATGCGTCCTTCGCACTGCATTCACCCTTCGAACTGTATGCTCCACTAGCACCGCATGTGCCTCAGGCGTCCTATACATCCTTGGTCACATACCAGCCTTCTCACATTGCTTTAGAGTATGACACACAGTATGATGAGCCCCCTTGAAACTATAAGGACAACTATGGTCCATAGTATGTTGATTCCTATCTGCGACTTTCTGACGACGAGTATTATGATGATGTTGTAGAGCCTCCTCGTAGACCCCGTCATGCTAGGACCACTAGGAGGACTAGGAGAAGTGCTCGTAATGAACCAAATGCACGTACATTCAAAACTTCTACTGAGTCCCCACCAATTGCTCATGTCCTTGCCGCGCCTGAGCTAGATGAGTTCAAGACTAGCCATAGTGTTACTTTCTTGGTAGACTCACTGGAAGGGCCTCTAGCATTGTTGATTCTACAGTTTATTTTCTTTACCGAGCCAGACGTAGATGCGCTCAATGCCATGCCTATTGATGCCCTCCTGGTAGAGACGCCGATAGAGATCCACCATAGCAGACCATTTGGGGTAGTTTATCCACTAATTAGGAAACAGTAGAGCTCAATGATACAAGATGTTATGATTTCCCGGAAGAAAGTCCGGAAGAGTTTCCTCTACTTGGGAAACTTCAATTTACCTCTTCCGATATGCCCAAACTAGCTGAACTTGTGGCTAAGTCTAGTGATGGATTTCGGGACGAGCAGCCGGAAGAGCCTCTACCACTACAAATACTATAGTATATGGTTCCTGTAGTCCTAGAGTTAGTTGAACTGTTGGTTACCTTTAGTTATTGATTCCCGGTAGAGCCTTCGGAAGAGCCACTACCCTTGGCGATGTTGCAACTTCGATTTAGTACTGATCTAGACTTAGACCCACTTTTAGCCATGCTTCACATTTATATCTTCAGAGAGATTATGGACGATTCCCGATCACTGCAGAATTTTATGCACGTTACGGACCCCACGACTGAGATGGTGATAGCCGTGTTTTTTGGGCTAAGACCCATACATCGCGTCCCCATGGACGCGAATCGCATTCATGGGAGGAGGTAATGATGCACCTCTATATTTCCTTCCCGATCATGATGTTCTATTCATGAGGTACTTTTTGGAGGCCGATGTGGCTTCTCCAAGATACACGAGTAGGTCTTACTATGACTTAACCCTCTTCCATGGATAGATGGACTGAGGCAGACTTATCTCTCGTATATTATTTAGTACGGTCTTGTGATATGAGAGATTTCATGATGTGGTTAATGGGTTATTACCTGGGCAGAATTTTCTACCTTATTACTAGCAATTTATGCCATCGAGTTGATTATGTTTGATACCATGTCGGTCAGATACCACTCAAGCCTTCGGACCCCACACCTCTAGTCATGCATGTCATGCATTTTAGGCTCTCAGATTATGGAGTTATATCGTGGCATTCACACTCACATCATCATGCAAAACAAGAAGTACAAGGTCGTCGTTGATGTGAGTCTTTGGTCAGTTAGCTACACCGAGAGAGATCTTGTCATGGTCAGGTTGAGGCCCGAGAGATACTCTCTTGGGTTGCTATGAAGCTTCATGCGCATAGTGTCAGGCCTTACCCGATAGTCCGTGTGGTTAGTGAGAACGCCTATGTTGTGGGTATCCTGCCAAAATGGGGGATCTGTCCCACCTTCAACATTAGCGATCTGGTCTAGTATCAACCTATGCCACTTGTCATTGAGCCTCACAGCCCCTCGAGCCTTAGTAGTGAAGTGAGCAAGAAAAGCCATCTATCCCCTCTCGTCTTGTCCCTAGTGAGGCATGAGCATGTTGAGTCGGTACTTGAGGAGGTAATTAACACTATAGGGGAGCAGATGGACCACAAGTTCGTGGTGCACTGGCAGAATAGACCATCTTTCGATGACACATGGATCTCAGAGGCGGAACTTCTTCGGCTACGACCACAGCTTGTCCAACCTATTGAAGATATCATTGGCTTTAACTCATTGGAGCCGAGTTCTTCCCACCCTGGGAGGAGGATGGAGGACCATCCAATAGATCGAGCCCCGACAAGTCACCAGCCACCTCGCGGAGTCCTAGCTGACGTGAAGAACCCACACTTCCACTATCAGGTTTGAGAAGCGGCATCATCGTATCACTTTGTGTTGTGTACCTTAATGTAATTTCATTTTTCGTTGTCGTTGGATTGTCAAGAGGCCCCTCCTACGTGAGTAACGGCCTCGTGCATGTGTTTTGTATTTTAGTTATGCTAAATTGCCATCTTTAGGGGGAGGAAGTCCATGTTGGTCTTCTTCTTCCTCTGAAGAGCTCTTTTAAGGGGAAGCCCAATACGCTTTCCACTTAAAAGGGGGCCCAATGGGGCCTCCCACAACTATCACTCCCTCTCTACAAAGAAGGGAGGGGTGGGCGTGGGAGGATATCTTTTGATCAATTTGATAAGGAGAAAAGATTGAAAAAAGTGATTTTTAAGGATTTTTATTGATTTTTTAGTTTTTTTTAGCTTTCTTCATATTTATGAAAATTCCACAATAAATTTAGGAGAGAGAAAAAACCTTAGAGTTTGCCAGTAAACGCCGCTGTCTTCGTTGAAAACTGCCGCCGCCGCTGCCTTTGTCGAGGCTCTAGTTGCCATCTCCTGCGGCCTTCCCTCTCGCGGTCGTTGTCGCTTGGGTCGCCCATGCCATCGTCGCTACCAGCCGTGTCGTCATAGCAACCTTCTGCCTAGGAGCCACGACCCTAGCCCCTTGCCATTGTGATGAAGCCATCCGCGGCCATTGGAGCAACTAGCGATCGCCGTAGTCACCCACGACCACCGCAACAGTCCGCAGCCGCCGGAGCCGCTAGAGCAGCTTACGCTCGCCGAAGTCACCGAAGTCGTTGCAGCCGCGGTTGCCACAACAGCTCACAGTCGCCGCAACCCTAGCGGCCCCCACAGCCCGCTGTAGCCTCTACAACAGTCCTAGTAGTCACCATAGCCCCTCGTGGCCACACCAACTCTAGCGACCGCTACAGCGGCCCGTCGTAGCCGCTGGCCGACACTCGGGTCGCAGATTGCTTGACCATTTGGATGTACACTAGCCACATCCACTGAACTTGTCGCCACCACGTCCGTCGCCTTCGCCCCCACCGTTCTTGCCCTTGCAGTCATTTTACCTGTTTCCGCAGGCTGCCGCACTCGCTGCCACTGTGCCTTGCCACTACGTCGAGCCGCTGCCCCTGTCACCATCGTGCCGTCCCAGCGCCACCACTTGCTATCGCTGCACCATTGTCGCACCCAATGCTGTGTCATTTGTTACGCCCCTTGCCGCTTCTACTTGCGCTGACACATTTTTTCCAACCGCTGCATCGTGTCTACGTGCAGTTCACCGTCCACCACTGTCCAAACAGTCAACGTCTCGCTTGCTGCTACTGGTACGCTCATAACTCCCTCTCGGCGTTATATTATTTCTTTCAATGCCTCCGAATGTTTCTCCACCGTCGTGTTTAGGTTAGTGATAGATAGGAATAAGTCAGTGGGAATAGGTTTCTATCGGTGTGATCTTGGTTGGCGCTTTTGAACTGTGCACGCACAAGCGACAATAGTGGTACTCGCACCATCTGTCCTCAACATGTCGTCCGGGTCATCGGGAGCCTAGTGGCATTCCCAGGTCGCATCTACCGTAGCTTAGTGGTAGTTGGTGTCCATCGACGCCATATTTGTACTTCTTAGTGATTTCATCGCTGCATCATCATAACTTGCATTATGTCCACATTACTTGTCTCCACTACATGACATGACTGTCAGCGCACTCCCTGTGTGTAACACGAGCCATTCGATCACGGTGTCTGTCGTGTTACATCACTTGTGCTGTTCTTGGGGAATGTCTCATATCCTGGACATTTGAAAAATGAAACTCAATTGTGTTACATCACTTGTGCCGTTCTTGGGGAATGTCTCATATCCTGGACATTTGAAAAATGAAACTCAATTTCTTTATTCATAGTTGAGGATTAATAATAGCTGGTGGACTGTTTTTCACTCAAACTCTAGGGGCTAAGAAGCACCTAGAAGACTTTGGGGTCATTGAACAAAATACCTATTATATGGGACAACACAAGTGCCATTAAGTTGGTCGAAAATCCCATCATGAATTCACAAATGAAACACACTGAAGTGAAGCATCACTTCATTATAGATCATATCACTAGAGGTAACACTGAACAATAAGTTGCATACATCTTTACTAAACCTTTAAGTGACAATTGGTTTAGCCCTCTTCAAAGAGAGCTAGATATGGCCCCTACTAGAGATTTATGATGGCTGCCTATCCACAATTTTTCAACTAACGTGTTTCTTAGATCCATCAAGGATAAGTGATGCCGGACATTGTCAAGGATGTCGTACGGTTGGGTGTCGAGACGATGCTCTGGTACCAAGATGATGCCGGACGTCGTTAGGGACGTTGTCTGGTCAGGTACCAAGATGATGCTCAGGTACCTAGATGATGTCGGACATTGTTAGTGACATCGTCCGATGGGTAATTTCCTAAGGCGATATGTAACTACGTGATGCAATGAATCCTAGGTGGACATACGTGCCCCGACTAGTGGGGTTTCGTCGAGCTCCGAACTCCGCTGTGGCTGACCGATGACAGAGATGGTGGCCTCCTGGCCCTTGTTGGAGCGACGACGGTGACTATGGCATCAAGCGAACTAAATCTGTTGGCGCTCGCACATAATGGATGGACTCGTCCCATACCTAGGAAATCACTCGACTGGTAGTTTTCAATGTATAAACTCTCACCTAATTTTAACCTGAGCGCGGTGGAGTGCAGCCAAAAATATACTGAAAGATGTAATATAACTAACGAGCAAGGGGAACAACATACCTCGTTGGTGGCGGTGTTCATCGTTGCTGTCGTTGGTGCAAGGGCGATGCAGGCAGATCGGGTGGACGCGTGCTGGAGGTGGGCACTGCGTGGCTTGACAAGCGGCAGAATCACGGTGCTGGAGCGTGCTATAGGAGACATGATACGAGGATGAGATGATGTTGTACGGTGGCTCAAGCATATGGCACGGAGGCACAAACGTCTGAGCTGTGATTGACACAAGTGACAAAGCTGGCAATACCAGGCATGAGCGGCACGGGCATAACAGCCACAGTGAGCGCAGTAGTGGTGTGGACGCAGCAGCGCAAGGGCGACGTGGTGCAACCGAGGGGTACTGGCGCGATGCTGGCGTGAGCACAATAGTAAGAGCGAACCAGCAGTGGCATGCCGATCCGCCGTGCATACAGGTAGGTATTGTGGTAGCAATAGCTTCGAGTAGTGATTGGTAGTAGGAGAGGCGGCACATTGAGCAGTGAGCAGGAACTGTCAATTAATGGGAGGAGCGCGACATTTCGCACAGTCAAAGTCCAATTTGCGTCACTATTGCACGTGCGACGAGCTCGTGCGATGGCCCAAATACCGGGGCGGTGGCAAGAGGGTCCATAGGAGGGTGATTCAGCATGCACTAGTGTGGCAGATATGGACCACTGAGGAGACACCCGCACTCTGTGTGATCGATGCAATCCGTGAGCAAGCTTGTTAGAAAGACCGGGTCGCAGCGGATGACACCTGACAGGCCACAAAGAGTCCTCGACGAAATGCAGGGGCCAGTCGTAGTGGCAAGCAAGAATACCGTGGTATCGGGCAGAATAGTCAACTCGACAAGAAATGAGATGCGTGCATTTCGGCGGTGCAAGCGTAACGTATCGGGGCAACGTGCATGGTGCACACTCTCAGTCGATGGCGTGGTGTTTCCAGCGTGAGGAGAGGATGATCAGCCAAGCAGCGGAAATCAGAGGGGATGACTGGACCTGCTGGCGTCTAAAGAGGCAGATTGTCGTTTCTCCCCCTTTGCCCACTCTCCTCCTCCTCCACCCCTTCTTCTTCCTCCTTCTCTTCTCCCTCTTGTGAAACCTGGTTCTCAAAAATTGACTTCCACAATGAAAACCAGATGTGAGATCTGGTTGGGCCCTTTACATCTGGTTCAACAAGTGGCCCAACAAGGGACCCCTTTTTTCAACAAATAAACTAAATGAAGGGGAATTTAAAGTGACACGAAAATAAAACGACAAAGATGAATACGATGATACAGACACGAAAACGTGACGAGTACGATGAACTCATTGTGACAAATACAAAAACATGATATGCACATACGACAAATGAATATAACAGAGAACACTTGCGCGGGCATGCTTTACCCAGGGTTTTTAAACCTGGGCATGTTCACTGACGCTTTGGTGTGCCAGTCGGGTGGGGCACGAGCCAGCAGAGATCGATGAAGATGATGACGATGGCTTTGAAGACATGGCGACGATCTTGGGCTGGTGCTGTCCATCAATAAGACATCAAATACGATGCTCCTACTCGTATTTCATTATCATACTGAAATGAGACTATGTGCAAATCTACTCGTAATAGACATAAATTTTCAGCTTTTAAATGTATTTATATAAGAGATTTTGATTGCTTCTGCTTATAGAAAACAAGTTATGTATATCAATTCTTCTTGTAGTCATTCTTACTCCAAATGAAGATTAGTTTTTCTATTTCTTTTGGATTCTCCCAGATCTATGTCTCAAACATTCCCAATACCGTATTGGGTCTATCCATGTGTGTTGATCTCCAATTAGTATTTTAACTTGCCCATACTAATGGGAACCTCTAGTGTATCCGAAACTATTTTCTTGGGAGAGCCCAAATTTATGAGGTGCTACAACTTTGGGGGAGCTATCCTAATTTTTTTGTCATTTTCAAAAAGGGGGAGAAAAATATGAGTATTGTGCCATGTTTTGAAATTCATCAAAAAGAGGTATATTGAAGATTAAGCTTTAAGGGCATTTTAGTAAAATGCTTTAATGTGTGTTTTTATGAATGTTCAAAGTATTACATTTGTGATCAAAGCACAGTAGCTCCTCAGTCAACTAGTTGACTGATTGTAAGTGAAGATAAATTAGTAGCCTTAGTTATATTAAAAAGCTACTTAGTTTGGCCAACAATGAATAAGCCAAGTCATGCATGTAGGATTTTTATTTTCTATGCCATGAATATAAACATATTTTCTAACACTGTTGAAATATTTATCTGAATTTGAATGCATATGCTTGTCGTAATAAGTTATCATAAATTCATAATTACTACCTTTGAGTATTTAAGGCTGAATTTGCTGATGCTTTAGTGAAAATTAATTACACGAAGATAACACTATCCAATGTTGATATTGATGGAAATATATGTGGCCGACAAGCCAATCACACATTCTACATCTCGTTCCATTTTCATTAATACAACATATTCATTATAGTGCATGTGTGATGCTTGTAATGAAGTCCATGAATACATGATCGGACATAGTGAATTATGATGAGATCGTAATACACAGATCACTAGTTTTTAAGCATGTGTTATAAACATTCTTATTCAAAGGATACGCGAAAAGGACATCGGAGTATCCGGATAGAATATCACTATCTAGCCTCACTCATATGATGAGTATGGCCGGTCCCGTAGCCATTTGTGTGGAGACATTATGGATAGATAGTGGGTGCTCTTTAGTAGAAAGAGTTCCCTGAATTGATCCATACGAATCCCTGAATGGTATTATACCGAACTGTCAATCAGGTTGATTCACATCACGGTTGTGTAAGTGGTCCTTAGACCTGATACACCAAAGACGTCTTGTGGACTGACGGTTGTACTTTGGCTATGACCAACGAGTCTCTAATCATGGGATTCTAAACGGTATTAGGTCGGGTACATCAAGAAGTACACAAAGATGATTGAGTGGTCAATATGGGATCGTCCACCCTCGGTATAAAAGGTGACAGCTCAAGGAAGACGATGCGATGAAGTCCATGGCCAAGGCAATGAATATTGGGAGAAGAGTTCTCCGATGATTTATGAATGCATCAATACTAACTCGGATGACCGATTAGAGTTGACAGTTGACCATACCCTAAGTCGTCCTAGGAGCGTCCAGTGGATGAGGGATTATACGTACACAATAACCGATGACGAACAGGTTCCATGAGTGAGTTGATACACACTCCTTTGCATCCTCTAGAACACGAGGTGTAGCTTGGCACCACACGTGTTGGAGACTTGACATATTGATTGGGTTAAATCAATCCGACATTAATTAATCTATACGATGATATAGTTAATTAATTTGGAAGGCCAATAAAGGTTATTGGGCCACTGGAGTTGTTAACTAGACTTATACATGGCCCTAAAGGGTCACACGCTAATGGTCTTTTGGATGTCGGAAGATATACGTAAGTTTTGGGGGTTTTTATGAAAAATACCCACATAGCATAAATAGGGGAAGACCCAGAACGAAATTCACCCAGGAAAGAATTATTCAGGGGGCCTTCCCCTTCTTCTCCCTTCTCCCTTCTCCCCATAAACCCTCTCCATGCCCGATGTGATTGGAACGACGTAACGATGATGACGGAGGTAGAACGGGGATCGTCAATGAGAAGGAGGAGATCTGATGTGCCAAGGATCGCATAGATACATCTGGAGGCTGCACATTTGAGTAGCTCGACTCGCCTGGCTCCGGGATCCAAGAAACCATGGATGTGATCTGTGAAAAGTACTTCGTTAAATGATTTTATCGATTTTGATTTGATTCCGTTGTGTCTTTCGCTGCAAGGAATCGTCGTCTTCATCCATGTCAAGGCCTCTAGAAGCGAACAGATATCTTGGTTTAAAATGATGGGGTAAGCATACCTAAAAATGTTTAGATTCTTTGAAACCTGAAATCCTTGGCATAACTACTAGTTTTTTGCTCTTAACATTTGAAAGTTATGTTCTACTTATGGAAACATAGTAAATATAAAAATTCAAGATTGAAATGATATTGTTTTATATTGTCTAATCATAATCAATTTATATGACTGTTCGGCTGTAAAAGTTATGATTTTCAACAATTTTGAGTCCATATATACAATTTTTATTTCTAAGTAAATATATACAATTTTGAGCCCTAATTGAAAACTCTTCTCTTTGCCCTTTGAAATCGTAGTCCAAAATTTATTTTCAAGCAATTTTTAATCTCTAGTGAAATTTTCATGCAGTTTTTTAGCATTCTTTGAAGATAAAGTTTATTTATAACATCCATCCAAGTCCATAGAACTTGGAATCATGGTTTTTGGCGCAAGGTGTTTCAAGATTCAAAGGAAAGAAGGCTGGCCTTTGAAATTCGCACATCCTCAGCCTTGTGATAAGTTTACAATCTTTGGCATAAGTTTTATATTGATTTTGAGATTTTTTTCAACACATGAATACTTGCTAACATCCATACAAATCCAAAGAACTTATAATTGCATCTTTTGGTTGAGTTTTAAATTATTTACAGGGGTTTGAAATTGGACATGCAGGAATCATGTGGTAAACTAAGAACATGGAAAGATTGATCTCTGAAGATTTATCTGATTTGATTTTGAATATTTTATGTGAGATAATAGTGGTGAAAAATTGTGTTAAAAAATTATTTCAGTAGAATCATTGCACTTAGTGTAGGAAAAAAAAGATGTTTGAGTTTTAGGCGCCAAAGGTCAAACACGAATCAAGGAATTTTATTTAAAGAGAAACATGGGGGAGGACAGTACTTGAAGAAAGAAGAACCACAAACAGAGAGGTATTACTGTAGAGAGGTCATGAGTACATTTATGAATTTTTATCTCTGAATTAGTAAATTTCTGATTTAAAACTATTCCTATGAAATACATGAAACTAGAGATTGTCTTGAATACTATAGGACTTGTCCTACTAAGTGTTAATAAGCAGAATATATTGTTAGAAAAATATATTGTCCTTGCTAGATCTTTGTGTTTAGTCAAGTTAAGGCTTTGGGGGCCATATGAAGCAGGATTTGATGATGATGGAGCTTCATCAATTTTTTTTCCTTTTATGGTACCCTTGTTCAGCCCTATTTCCATGTGGTTTGCATGGGGGGGGGGCATTCACAAAAACACTGTTAGGGTATATCGTCACCTCGGGACGAATACCACCAAAAACACTAAGGATTAGCTTAAGATGTCTAAAAAAAATTCATTGTATCTCCCATTTCCTATAACTCATTTCTTAATTATAAAAATCCTAGGTTAATTAAAAATAAAAAATAATATAGATAGAGAACCTAATTAGTTTATTCCTGAGCCACTTAAACTAATAATTTTCATTTGTATAAATTATATAATTATCTCAAAATGGAATTTCATATTTGTTTAGATGTATGAAATTTTCCAATGATATAAGACATAAAAAACTCAATATACTGAAACTTTAAGATCAAAAAATACAGGTATGTCCTATAAATATTTCTGTCTAATGTCAATTATCATCATAATCATGAAGACACTTGTTAATAACTCAATAGTTTTTTTTCAAAATGATTTCTCTCTTTATCATATGATATTGTGTGGAATTCCTAGCATAACTTTTTAAAAACGCACTAACATAGATGATTTTAAATTATTTTTACACCTTTAATGTATTTATTATATGGTTTTGTGTTTAATTTTCATAGTTAATAAGGTTCGTCAAAAAAATATTATTACATTTTTACGATCCTCTTTCAGTTAAACAACCTAAAATTTTTTAATGAACTAACATTAAAACTAAAAATGAATTAACACACACTATGGGTACCTCGTTCATTTTTTAATTTCACATAAGTTCTTTTCCCATTCTAGCACACTTTGATGAATTCCCTTATTTTAACCTCATAATCCATTTTCAAATTTGTGTATCTCACCGTGTTCATTCAAAATATGAATTTTAATTATTTTCATAATTAATTACCCTTATATATGTGAATTTCAAATAAAATTGTACCTGGTTCAAACTGTAGTTGTCAATAAATTACATACATAACTATATATTCACCTAACCATTAAAAAAATGTTTCTCTACAAACATGGATGATTTTTAGAACCATCTCTTTCGTAAAAATCACAAAAAATGCTAATAATAATTATTCCTTGATACTTAAATCATGAGTACATAATCCATAAAAAATGTGGTATGGGTTTGTGTTTCTAGGGGATATTGTAGAAGGGGGTGAATTAAGTAGTTAAACTTTTATGGCATATGATTGCTATGTGTTCTCCTACCTAATGAATGGGGTAGGTTATAAAAGATGTAACTATTATGTTTTGTACAGGCTTGATCTAGTTCCTCACTCCAGGTTAGGGATGTATAGCCCACAGGGTGCAAACCTAAGTAGTACGTACGATGTGATAACAATCCAAATATTGAGTTAATATCACTCCATCTACATGTTTTTTTTTATTTGAATGTGATGGCACATGCCATTGGAGATCATTGACGACGTCGTCCGTGCTGCCCGCCACCGTCGTCGAAGATGGGGTGACAAATGCTCAATTATCGTTTCTCATTTTCATCATTGTTTCTTTTGTGTTTTATGTTTTCCCGTCGAGTCGTTGTGTTTTCGTCACTTTCGTGACTCGTTCTGTATGTCCTTCATCGTCGTCACGGGGAAGGGTAGCTAGTCTTCGCCTTCCCCCTTGTTCTTTTTTTATGATTTTCGTTCATTTATTTTGTAATGGGGGGAGCCCATTTGTATAAGAGCTCCCCTAATGGACCTTCTCCCCACCCGCCCCTTGTTGACCCACTTAAAGGCCCATCCCTTTCCCCGTTATAAGGGAAGAGGGGGCGCACTAATCCTTAGACCAGGAAGAATCGTTGAAGGAAAATCGTGTTTGTTCTTGTCTGGTCTCACCCCCTCTTGAGAAAGAAAGAGAGGGGGAGAAGTAGAAGTGGAGATCGAGGGGAAAACAAGGAGGGGATTGCTGGACCACTGAAAATCCATAGCCCCTTTCCCCCCTCCTCTAATTTCGCAAGCGTGTGACTTCCCTTCGGAGGAGTGTTCCTTTGGCAGATCTGGTGGAATCTCACGACAAGTGTGGCGTAGTGGACTCCGCCCAGGCCTTGCTGCCCAAAATTCTCTCCGCTCCTAGTTGACAATGGCATTGGTGGAATACTTGACAACCTTCCCAACCTTGCCGGACGCGAGATCCAGACAGATCCCCCCTGCCAGATGCCCGAATGGTGCAATCTCGTGCCATCGGGTTGCTCACAATCTTCACGGCCAGATTTGACCACCCAAGACCTCTCGGTCTACGAGTGATCTTCCACAGGGTAGTCGACTGATTTCAGGCTTCGGTTGGTTGACCGAGACTATCTGGTTCCTTCAGGGGCCCTGGCGTCAGGTCATGGTGTCCTAAACCGAAGGACCTTTGGGTGACCTCCGCCTTCCCCAACACCATTTATCGTCAACGCCCGTGATCAGGGTAGCTGCTACCCTCTTCCCACGTGGGCGTTAGGCCTGTTGTGAGGAGGGAACACCAACACGTCAACCTCTTGAGGGGCGCTAACTCTGGAGACCCCACCTACAGACAATTTCGTGCCTATGGTCTGATCAAAACACCCCCGATTGACTATCCACACCTCTGGTAGCCTGCCCGTTGCTGCCTGACCTTCCCCCGAGAAGGCGAGTGATCATGTTGCCGCTCTACTCGACACCACTGCCAACCTTAACTCCGTGTGCTGCCCTTGCCGCGCCGACGAGCTACGTCGTCCTCTCCCGTCGCTCGTTTATTTACCTTTTGCAGTATATTTTCATCTTGACTCCTCTGCGCTTGGGCTAGGTATGTGAGAGAGGTATTGAGAGAACTACGACATTTGAGTATCTTACCGGCGCGGACGAGTATGCCCGTTACGTGCGAGTCCTACGGATAGATTCCGTTCAGCCGTAGACGCCTTCGTCGCTCTGATGAGGTTCGAGAGGCCACCGTTGCCGTCACTTGGTAATCACGTCCCAGCTTGGAGCTCGGCTGCACGTATGATAAATAGGACACCCATTCATCACGTCGTAGTTACATAACCTGTTTGGCTTTCATTCGTCGGATGACGACACTGTTAACTTTCGATAACACACCATCATTTATCGACACCAAACCATCATATTCGGTGTCGACCGGACGACGTCCCCGACGATGTCCGACATCAGAATGCTTATACATAGTTGTGATGGAAATATATGTGATCGACAAGCCAATCACCTAATCCATATCTCGTTCTATGTTCACATGCGTTGTATTCATCATAGTGCACATGTGATGCTTTTAATGAAGTCCTTGAGTATATCATCTGACTTAGAAAATTATAATAATATCATAACATACAGAGATCACTAATATGTAAGTATGTGTTCAGAATATTCATATTCTAAGGATAATCAAAAAGTATTCAGATGGAATAACACTATCAAGCCTCACTCATATGATAAGTATGATCAGGCCTGCAGATATTAGTGTGGAGACACTAAAGACAAATAGTGAGTGCTCTTTAGTGGAAAGAGTTCATTGAATTTATCCATTTGAATTCCTAAATCATATTAAATCAAACTATAAACCAGGTTGATTCGTGTCACAGTTATTTTAGTGGTCCTTAGACCTAACATACCAAAGACGTCTCTTGGACAGACAATTTTACTTAAATTATGACCTACGAGTTCCTAATCATCAAATTCTAAACATTCTAAGTCACAAAGATGATTCACTGGTCAATATTGGATCATCCACCCTCTATGTAAGAAGAGAAATCTCAAGGAAGATGGTGTGATAAAGTCCTTGGCCAAGGCTGTGAAACATTGGAGAAGAGTTTGCCAATGATTCCAATTCCATATACATCAGTACTAACTCGGATGACCGATTAAGGTTTGACAATGGACCATACCCCAAGTCACCTTAGGAGTGTCGTGGATGAGGGACTATAAACATATGGTAATCAATGCCATACATGTTCCATTAAGGAGTCGATACATACTCCTTTTTGTTTATTTTATTTATTTATTATTTTTTCAATACACAATCCGTTGTATCTTATAGAGCATGTGTAACTTGGCACCCCACGGGCTGGACACTCAACATATCAATTAGGTTAGATTGATATGACATTAATTAATCTTCATGATGATATAATTTATTAATTTAGAAGGCCAATAAATGTTATTGGTCCACTAGAGTCATTAACTAGACTAATGCATGGACTAGAGGCTCACATGCAAATGATTTTTTGGACATCAGAAGATGTACTTAAAGCTTGGGGATTTTTATGAAAAATACCCACTTAGTATAAATAGGGGAAGGCCCTAACAAAATTTTACCAAGGCCAGAATTGTTCAGGGGCATGCCTCTTCTTTTCCCTTCTCCCCATAGCTCCTCTCCATTCCCAATGTAATTTGGATGGAGTAATGATGACAACAGAGTGTAACTGGAGCTCTTTAAGGTGAAGGAAGATATTTGATATGCGGATGATTGCATGGATACATGTGGAGGCTGTACACGTGTATGTCAACATGACTCACTCGAGGGTCAAAGGAATAATAGATGACATCTGTGACAATGTGGTTCAATTCATGATTTTTAATGATGACATTATAAAATTTGAAGTAACCGCTGCAAACAATCTTAAGTTTTCGTCCATATCAAGGCCCTAGAACCCAATAGTGGTCCTGGCAGCATGTAAGAACTAAGGTAAGTTTTCCCGTCTAACATTGTCATGCCTCAATCACAATTATTAGGTTACATCTACCTCATCCCTTCTTCACATTTCTTTTTGCCATCATCATAACATCTTATCTTGTGATCTCCATTTTTCTTGTCATCTCATATTCACTCAAATATTAAACCCTAATTCAATCAGTTCTTCATTTCCATTTATTTATTAAAATTGTATTCCCATCATCACTAATTCTTGCTCTCGTTCATCTTATTCTTTGATTATTTCTCACTCTGTTCAAATCCTCCTAGATTCTACTATTGTTAAGAATCATCTCGTCCTTATTAATAATGATTGTCATCCTCACACCTCACCATTTCCCTTGTTTTAATATCTCATATTTTATTCGTATCTCATCTTATCTAACTTTCTTCACCACTTTTAAACCTTAAATCCCTAATAATTGTTCCTTGTGGAGGCAACACATACCAATCACCAGCTAGATTTAGTTTCATGAGCATCAGTACTTATAAATTTACTAATTAGACTCAAAAGTATCAATGACATAAATTTATCCCTAATTTTGGGTTTATCAAGATCCCAAACCTAATCACTTGGTAATGGGACATCTTTACATAATTAATTTTGAAAAAAAGCTTTTGGTGAAACTCAAATATTGTTTACCCCAAAGTCCTAACTAGAAGATCAGAATATTTTATTCTCCAAGTTTTCCCTCAAGTGAAGCAATGTCTTTTTTTGTCTGCAAAAATGATTCAATAATACTTAGTAATTATCAATCACAATAATACTTCCCAAATAAAAAATTGAAGTATAACAACTAAATTATATCTTGCTAATATTTTTCCTATTATTCCTTACATGTTTTTATTCCAATATTTACTAAAAAATATAAATTATTTTTTAAACTATTTATCTTCAAAATATTTCCCTCAATTAATTCAGAATGACTTATATTACAATAAATATCATAATATTAAATATGTATATTTCAATATAACTCCCTTTTCTAGCTGTCATTCTAAGTCCTGATTTTAATTTCTTATACCCTTGTCTTTAGCATTTATTGACAAAAATTGATAATTAGAATCCCTATGGAATTTTATTTTATCAACAAAAATATGTTTCATAATTCAAAACATGAAATCATAAAATAGTAACTACAGTGTCATTTTTTTAAAGTTGGATGCTGATGTTGCAATTTCCTGAATATATTTTTCAATTATAGATCAGATGGATTGATATTTCTGTTAAAGTAAATTTTTCACTGAATAAAAAATGAAAACCATCTTATAAAGGTCTGCCTGAAAAAAAATATTATTTGTTTCTGATTTCTACAATTCCTATGAGAGAGAGGGATTGAAAGATTAGTTCTTGGAAGTATATGAAGTTATGGAGTTAGAATATTTTGACCAATGATTAGAGAGAGTGCATGAATGATCATGGGCATTAAATATGCGAAATAAATAAGTGAAATGATGTCATCTTCAATGCTGAATTAGTGATTCATGTAGGATCATGAGCTGATAACAGATTATCATCTTTTAGTAAGGGTGTAATAAACCATTAAAGGCTTTATCCATTTTTAAGATAAATAAAAACAATACATAATAACCAAAATTATAATCATGTAATTTAGTTATATTTAATAGTTTTGTATCAAGATATTATGTTCATATTCTAGAATGACTTATTTTTACTAATTCATGATAATATTTTTCCCCGGAAAAAACTTGAGAGATGATGAAGTAGCATTTTCTTTCGAATAAAATGTTAAAATAAAAAATAAATCTACAGTAAAATGAATTAAATTTTGGGTAATTAGAACAGTAATCGTGTCATCAAAGAATAAGTTATAATCCATAAAATTAATTCATTCAATTTTGATTGATGCAAACTTTCAAATAATCTAATTTTGCTTTAGTAGACCATATTTTTAATTTCAATGTTGGCTATTTACTCATCATTATTTTGGATTTTATGCTACTTTGAAATTTAAAAATGAATTTATCATTGAAGTTTGAAACTTTAAAATAGTATGTCTTACCGTATTGATCAAAATTTAAGTTGGGATTTATATCCTACCATTAAATATAGAGTCATAAATCTTTAGGGAGTGAAAAATAAATTCAAGGCAACATCTTAAATATTTTAACCCAAAAATGTTTGTGGGTTAAAATGGAAAAAGCTTTTGGAATGAAACTGAATGATCTAGTGTATAGAATCTTTATCAATGGAATGAAACTTTTGACTTAAAATAATAATGGATCATAAATGTTATTAAATATATTCAAAGTATTAGTATTATAACTTAATCTATGAATAACTATTTTTTTAATAAATCAACTTGACATGAATATTCAAATTTGTGAATTTCGTATGCACAGATATCTATTCCGAACTAATTATTTTAAAAATACACCAAGCACAATTTTTATATAAAATCTTATTTTGTGACATGAGATTGAATAAAATAGAATATTATTTAGATATAATGTTTTTGAACTTTTTGGATTCATACTTTTAGAGGTTTTGGTTTTTGAATATGATTTAAACGTTTGTAAATCACATTTATATATTATTACACAAAATACTATTGATGATGTCTTATAAAATTTTCTTTAGTGCTCCAATGATTAAATGGACACATGCCATTTAATATAATTATGCAAATATTTTGATTTTAGTGACAGGGATTGAACCCAAAACCTGATCAAATGACCAGTCCTAATGAATCATATGGCCTGAAAACCAATCGCACATTCCACAATCTCATTTTGAATACATTATTACAAATCATCTTCATTATAATTCACATGCAATGTTTTTTTTTCTTGTGCTTGATTGATCGTTTAAATAGTAAATTCAGCAGAATCAACAAACTTATCACCGTGTGTTGCATTTTTATGCCCTCACTCTATTCCTTGGAAGAGTCTTTTCAAGCCATTCACACCCACACGATCAGTGCTAGAATTGGACCTCCTCTTTAGTTTCTCTAATTATCCTTGAATGTCTTCTAAACCTTCTCACCATCAAGTCTCACTAGTCAAGGGAGTGTCTTTAGAAGAAAGGAATAAGGGGGTGGGAGCGAGATGCCCAGATCTTTCTGGCATGGCACCTACTGAATTATTTATAATTTTTCAGGAATATAACGTAAGTATATCCATCAACATCTAGGATCTTATGCATGTGGTCCTTAGGGTGTATTTTAATATTTATTGCTCAACTACTATATCAAAATATGTTAATTAAAAAGAATCGATGAATAAAGTTTATAGCATGTGGCGTGTCAAGCTACACCTCATGCTCTAGAAGATACATAGTGATTGAAATGTCTCATGGAACCTTTACCACCATCAATTACTAAATATGTATGATTCTTCATCCACGAGAGACCACCAAATGACTTAGGGAATGGTTAACCATCAAACCAAAATCTGTCATTCTAACTTGCATTGATGCATTACAAAGATCAGTAGAGAACATACTCTTCAAAATCCTAACTACACTGTCCAGGGTTTGTTGCATCTTCTTCCTAACATCAATCTCCTCATATACTAGCAGGGAGGATGATCCCTTCTTGGCCACTCTATCCCCTTTGTGTACTTATTGATATATCTAAGCTAATAATTATTTGAATTCCATGATTAGAGATTTTTTTGTACTATTTTAAAGATAGTTGCCCGTCAACAAGATGTCCTTGGTGCCACAGGTCAGAAGATTACTTTGACGATGATGATTGTTAGGTGGTTGTGTGGTTATAAAGAGCATTTTATATAACAAAAATGACACAACCTAGTTGTTATGATAATCAAGCATATGATGTTGATTAAGTGATTGTTTTGTATTATTTTTAGAGAAGGAAGTAAAACCAGACAAAGAGGATACAAGATGATGATTGATGTACAGTCTGATGATGAGATAGTTCAGTTTTTTGTTGCCATATCTGGATTGGTGGTGGATTAGTGGAATGTTAGCCATGCTCTTTTTTTCTTATTTATGTGATGGATCATGTCACAATTAGCGGATCTATCAGAGTAACCATATATGAAGTCAGTTTGTGCTCAACTCTTCATTCCATAGAGAGATAAAGCAATCTTAAGCTTTGATTCCTTGCAATTCATTAAAGCATGCGTAAATGATCAAGGTTACCATGTGAATATATAATATGCCACCTGTAAGTCCAAATTTAGGGGTTTTATGTTGTTATTTTGATTCATATTTAACCAAATTTTTTTATGAAACTTTTACACTTAAATAATCTATAATTAATATAGGGAAAGTACGGGGTTGATCCACAGAGGCATAAATTTAATTTCATAATTGTTCTCAAGCTTGGAATGAAGGAAGTGGGTTTAAAAGTGAGAAATATAATTTCTGAGATTTTTATGGATTTTTAGTCAATTAATGTAAATTCGTATGATATAAATTGAAGCAGAAATCACTAAAAATATTTTAGACTAATTTTCATAATTTATTTAATACTAGAAATAGGAAATAATATTTTTTGAATTTAATTAGTACCAAAAAACACTAGAAATATTAAAAAATGAGAGTTAAATATTCTTTTCAAATATTTGTAAATGTAAAAATACTGAATATTGATTATATTAATTTTAGGGATTTTTTCTATTTTTTGGAATTTTTAAATATATAAAATAAGGAATATTTTCCGACTATCGCAGGTGGCAGCAGCGGAGCGGTGGCGAAACGGCGGCGGCGGCGGCGGTGGACCGGATGAGCCGGCGGTCCTTGTGTAGTCCGTACAGTGCTGGCCTTAGTGGGTCATTCCACTAAGGTTCAGCCGAATTTGGCTAAGTCAAGACAGCTGAATGGGCTACGCCCTATTGGGCTTGACCCAATATGGTCAGGACTTGGTGAATTTTTTTCGCCGTATATGATGGAATTCAAGCACGATTTTTTTTTTTGAAATTTGAAAGGAAGAATGAAGGATTATCTAGAGAGGGAATGTAATGGATTTTAGAGAGAGAAAGAAACAATTTTACAGAGAGAGAATGACTGAAATGAAGAGATAGAGAGAGAAAATGAAGAGAGAGTGTAGAAGAAGTTTGAGATAGAATTTGATGGTGCAAATGAAGGATACTTTTTATGAAATTTTGAGATGCTGAAATAGGGATATTTATGAAAATCTAGAGATATAATGAAATGATTCTAGAAAGAGAAAGTAGGGAAAATCAAATTTTTAGAGTGGGAAAATGATGGATTTTAAGAGTAAATGGATGGATGATGATGTGAAAATGGAAACCTAGGTTCCTGAAACCTCAATGAAAGTTTGGTGAGCCCTCAATGCTTCCTCTCAATTCTGGATGCTTATATTTTGCTAGGACCAGGCGTTTTTCAATGAAAACAAGAGATGAGATTGAATGAAAACTTGAACAAACTTACATTAAGCAGGTTTAACAACCTGGATTCTAAAATATGCCTTGTCCTGCAGGCCAGCCAATTGTTAGAACATGTCTAGAATGAGAGGAAATGAGGGAGGAAAAGAGTATCTATACCTTTTAGGAATTACTAAATACCCCTTTGGGCATTTTCTATTCTCTTTTCTTGCCATTTTGCCTCATTTTCTCCATTGGTTGAGAGCTTTGCCTTCTAATTTCCAGCTTGTTTCTTTTGTAAGGTGTTTGAAGTTCCAATAGGTAGGTCAGGTCATTGCCCAAGCCCCTATGATTTCTCTTTTAAAATCCCACAACACCGTTTCATCATTTCAGCCCATTTTGATAATCACTAAGCTCCCAAAAATTCTCTAATTTCCTTAGAATTGTATCTTTTTATTCCTGTAAATTTCTGCGCATTTGGAACCATAAAATACTCGTCAGTAATCAAACTGATTGACTTCATACAAGTCAATGAAGTTAGTGAAAAATAATCATAATATAGAAAAGTTAGAAATTCTGGCTAATGGATAAATATTTGGTTAATTCAAATAATAACATGATAAATTATAAATTAATAATACAAAACATCTAAAAAGTATGGAAATATATGTTAATTTATCATTTTATCACAACCTCACCTAAACTTGATATCCCCTTCCTCCAGAAGAAATAAGATACGATATCAACACGAAATGCTTTTTTATTAAGAGAAAATTTATGGTTTGACCAAGTTTTTTAGGAAACAATAAATAATATTTTATTTTTTCTTCTTCATACTATATAAAGATGGAATTTAACACATATTTTTAATTAAAAACATAGTACCAAAAATTAGTTCATTTAGCTATTAATGAACAGACTACTATAGCTATTTAATGAAAATAATTTATCCTCAAAAAACATATATGTTACTATTCGGGAAAATCTCACTTGCTGAAGCCACTTTATCTAACTACACTGGTCATTGCAGGAGTGAGGAGGAGGAATCTTATCCAAGTTGATATACCTACGATAGTACTTAATGAACTTTTATAGGTCTATCACAAAATTAAAATGCCAGAACTTATCTTTCAATCACATAGATCCTACCATATCTAAAAATAGACATATAAAAATGACTATTAAATTTCTTGTTAACTTAATGTCTTTATATCTAACCAGTGTAAAAAGATCATCATGTCTTGAAAGTGTCTGACATGTCTATAATTTTTTATTTAAAATGTAAATTTTCTCAAAATGTAATTTAAAATAATTAATATTTCCTGTCTTGGATGTACATTTGGTAAAAATTATTCAGTCGTAGTTTTGTCAGAACATGATTGTTTCCAATGCGTGGTTGAAGAATCTGATTTTCGTGGGCGGAAATTACTTGAATTTTATTTGATTGGACATATTGCATCTTGTTATCTTATCATATTTCATCTTTTGTGGTCCGTGAGCCAACCCATTCTGTGGTCCATTTAGATCATTCTGGTTTATATACCATTTCACACTTTCTTTGGGCATTATTTTCATTATACATATATTGAGAGGAAGATATTTATATTAAAATGATGGATAAAAGGGAGGATAAAAATAGAAATACCTGAAAATAAAGGGGAGAAAGAAAGTCAATTCAAGATACAAGAAAAGTATGCAAGGTTTCTGTAATTTATAAAAGAATCTATATCTTCATGAAATTCTGAAAATATAAGATTACATATGTTTTGATCTTCATTCACAATTAGGATTCTTTATCACCCATAATTATAGAATTATTTTCCATATCAGGGAGATGGAAGGGTATTATTAAGTAAGAGAAAGAGAAAGTGTCAGACGTGTACAGAGATTAAGGCATAGATACATGAACATGAGGAGAGGAAAAGAAAATAGACTGATGTTAAAATGAAAAAAAGATAGAAGAGATGGTTAGGTGTAGATGAGAATAAAGAGGTAGGGATAGAATTATAAAGTCACTACAAAAAAATACAAGAGCAAGCGCTGGATTCGGAGATGGTGCTTTCAAGATTGAAATTTGACTTAATATACTCATGGTATGATATATGGAGTATAACATATATATATATATATATATCATATCATATCAAGGAGGAGAGAGAGAGGGAGAGGAAGAGAGAGAGAGACTAATGTAATGACAAATAGATAAGCAATCATAAGATTTGATCTAGGTAAAAAGATTACATATTTAACTTATTATACTTCGTAGCGAGAGAGAGTTAGAGAGATAGAGTGAGGGATAGAGAGAGATAGATAGAGAGATAGATGGAGAGATAGAGTGAGGGAGAGAGAGAGAGAGAGTAAGAAAGGCAGGCAGAGAGAGACGGAGAGAAAGAGAGAAGAGATAGAGATGGAGAGATAGAGCGAGGGAGAGAGAGTAAGAGAGGCAGGCAGAGAGAGATAGAGAGAGAGAGGAGAGAGAGATGGAGAGATAGAGTGAGGGAGAGAGGGAGTAAGAGAGGCAGGCAGAGAGAGACAGAGAGAGATGGAGAGATATAGTGGGGGAGAGAGGGAGTAAGAGAGGCAGGCAGAGAGAGACAGAGAGAGAGATGGAGAGATATAGTGAGGGAGAGAGGGAGTAAGAGAGGCAGGCAGAGAGAGACAGAGAGAGAGATGGAGAGATAGAGTGAGAGAGAGAGAGTAAGAGAAGCAGGCAGAGAGAGACAGAGAGAGAGAAGAGAGAGAGGTGAAGAGATAGAGGGAGAGAGAGGGGGTAAGAGAGGCAGGCGGAGAGAGAGAAAAGTGAGAGAGAGAGAAAAAGACAGATAGACATACAGAGAGAGAGAGAGAGAGTGACATACATAGAGAGTGTGAGGGAGATAAAGACACAGAGAGAGAGAGGGAGAGAGAGAGAGAGAGAGAGAGAGAGAGAGAGAGAGAGAGAGAGAGAGAGACTGACATACATAGAGAGTGTGAGGGAGAGAAAGACACACATAGAGAGAGAGAGACTGACATACATAGAGAGTGTGAGGGAGAGAAAGACACAGAGAGAGAGAGAGAGAGACTGACATACATAGAGAGTGTGAGGGAGTGAAAGACACAGAGAGTGAGAGGTAGATCGAGAGAGAGAGGTAGATCGAGAGAGAGAGAGAGAGAGAGAGAGAGAGAGAGAGAGAGAGAGAGAGAGAGAGAGAGAGAGAGAGAGAGAGAGAGAGAGAGAGAGAGAGAGAGAGAGAGAGAGAGAGAGAGAGAGAGAGAGAGAGAGAGAGAGAGAGAGAGAGAGAGAGAGAGAGAGAGAGAGAGAGAGAGAGAGAGAGAGAGAGAGAGAGAGAGAGAGAGAGAGAGAGAGAGAGAGAGAGAGAGAGAGAGAGAGAGAGAGAGAGAGAGAGAGAGAGAGAGAGAGAGAGAGAGACTGACATACATAGAGAGTGTGAGGGAGAGAAAGACACAGAGAGAGAGAGAGAGAGAGAGAGAGAGAGAGAGACTGACATACAGAGAGAGTGTGAGGGAGAGAAAGACAGAGAGAGAGAGAGAGAGAGAGAGAGAGAGAGAGAGAGAGAGAGAGAGAGAGAGAGAGAGAGAGAGAGAGAGAGAGAGAGAGAGAGAGAGAGACTGACATACATAGAGAGTGTGAGGGAGTGAAAGACACAGAGAGTGAGAGGTAGATCGAGAGAGAGAGAGAGAGAGAGAGAGAGAGTGAGAGCGAGGAGAGAGACTGCAGAAGACAGAGACAAAGAGTGAGGGAGAGGAGCAGGCAGAGAGAGGGAGAAAGAGAGAGAGAATGAGGGAGAGGAGCAGGCAGAGAGGGAGAAAGAGACAGAGAGAATGAGGGAGAGAGTGAGTGAGAGAGATAGAGAGAGGCAGGCAGAGAGAGACAGAGGGGGAGGGGGAAGAGACAGGCTGGCAGGCAGACCGAGAGAGATAGAGAGGGAGAGATAAAATGAGAGAGCGAGTGTATGAGAGCGAGGGAGAGTGATAAACAGAGAGGGAGGGAGGGGGAGAAGTTGGCAAAGAGATAAATGCGTGAGTGAGAGAGATAGACAGAGAGTGAGGACAGGAAGGGGGGAAGAGGGAGAGAGATAGACTGAGAGTGAGGGTGGTAGGAGAGATAGATAGATAGAGCGGCATGGAGAGATAGATAGATAGAGAGAGACAGAGACAGAAAGATAGAGAGAGATAGATAGATAGAGAAAGACAGAGATAGATGGATAGATATAGAGAGAGAGAGAGAGACAGAGAGACAGGCTGATAGAAAGATAAATAGAGAGAGAGAGAGAGACAGGGAGATAGAGAGAGACAGAGAGACAGGCTGATAGAAAGATAAATAAAAAGAGAGAGAGACAGGGAGATAGAAAGAGACAGAGAGACAGGGAGATATATATAAGATAGATAGAGAGATAGAGAGATAGAGATGTAGAGAGATAGATAGAGAGGCATAGAGAGATAGATAGAGAGTGACAGAGATAGAAAGATAGAGAGGGACAGAGAGAGAGATAGATAGATGGATATATATATAGAGAGACAGAGAGCAGGGAGATAGAAAGATAAATAAAGAGAGAGAGACAGGGAGATATATATATATATTTATAAGATAGACAGAGAGAGACAGAGAGACAGAGAGACAGAGAGACAGAGAGACAGAGAGATAGATAGATAGAGAGGCAGATAGAGAGATAGAGAGATAGAGAGATAGAGAGATAGAGAGATAGAGAGATAGAGAGATAGAGAGATAGAGAGATAGAGATAAATAGATAGATAGATAGAGAGATACAGAGACAGGGAGAGATAGATAGATAGATAGAGCCAGAGAGACAGAGATAGATAAGGAGAAACAGAGAGACAGGGAGAGAGATAGATAGATAGAGAGATACAATGAGACAGGGAGAGATAGATAGATAGAGAGACACAATGAGACAGGGAGAGATAGATAGATAGAGAGAGCCAGAGAGACAGATAGATAGGGAGAAACAGAGAGACAGGGAGAGAGAGAGAGATAGATAGATAGATAGATAGATAGATAGATAGATAGATAGATAGATAGATAGATAGAGAGAGAGAGAGACAACGAGACAGGGAGAGATAGATATAGAGAGAGACAGAGAGATATATAGATAGATAGAGATAGATATAGAGAGAGACAGAGAGACATATAGATAGATAGAGATAGATAGAGATAGATATAGAGAGAGACAGAGAGATATATAGATAGATAGAGATAGAGAGACAGAGAGAGATAGATAGATAGACAGAGAGAGAGACAATGAGACATGGAGAGATAGATAGATAGAGAGGGACAATGAGACAGGGATAGAGAGAGAGATAGATAGATAGAGAAACAGAGAGCCAGGGAGACAGGGAGACAGAGAGATAAATACATAGAGAGAGACAGAAAAACAGTGAAAGAGACAGGAAAAAAAAAAAATCATCCAAGGTTGAGGTTAGAGAACGTTGGGGGCCCCCTTCAGGTCTGTCCCGTATCAGATTCTCTCACTACCGCCTCTCGTTCACAATCTCCCTATCCGTCCCCCCCCCCTTCTTCTCCGCCGCAAGAACCACTTCCGACCGTCATCCTTGCCGTCCAACCTCCCCACATTCCACATCCAACGGCCACAAACGCTCCAGTCCGTTCTCCAATCGTTGACTCAGCAAGTCCGACCGACAGCGACAGTCCTCACCCGCTAAAAATAAAAAAAACAAAAAAAACCCCTCGCAAAAGACAATACTACCCCCCCCTCCCTTCCCGCCTCTTTTTAAAACTGGCCCTCACAACCAAGGGTAATATCATCATTTTCGTCTAACGGCCGTCATCCACGCCGTCCAACCCCCCATTCCCGATCCAACGGCCGTCTCCACTCACCCGCTAAAAATTAAAAAAAAAATAAAAAAACCCTCACAAAAGCCAATACTACCGCCACCCCTCTTTTTAAACTGGCCCTCACAACCAAGAATAATATCGTCTTTTCGTTTCTAACGGCCGTCATCCTCCTTGTCCAACCCCCCTTATTCCCCATCCAACGGCCGTCTCCACTCACCCTCTATAAATAAAAAAAAAAAAATAAACAAATAAAAAAACCCCAAGTAAGCCAATACTACCCCATATCCCCTCCCTTACCGCCCGCCCTCTTTTCAAACTGGCCCTCACAACCAAGGGTAATATCGTCATTTCGTTTCTAACGGCCATCATCCTCCCCGTCGAACCCCTGTAATATCGTCATTTTTTTTATATATAAAAAAATAAAAAAACAACCTAACAAAAGACCATACTACCCCCACCCTCTTTTCAAACCCCACGCAACGACAGCCGTCGATCCGTCCCAGTCGGGCCCACCAACAACCAAGGGTACTCTCGTCATTTCAGTGTCCTTAGTGGCCCCACCCCCCCCTCTGAGAGACAAAAATCTCTCCCCCCCCCCCACACGCCACCACAACCATCGGCCCGGAGCTTCTCTCTCTTCTTTCTCTCTCTACTTTCTCTCTCTTCGGGAGGGGGAGAAGAGAATGGGGGCCAAGCTCGAGCTCGAAGACGACTAGCTCCGATCGGCCTCTTCTTCGGATGCCATTGAAGCCCTCGCGCGGCGGCGCAAACGGCGGCGGCGGCGGCGGAAACGGCGGCGGCGGCGGCGGAACGGCGATGAGGATAATAGTACCGTTGCAAGGAGTTGTGCAGGGAAGAGGGGGGCTGGTGCTCGGCTCAGTCATCCCCTGCGCGCTCTTCTACTTCCTGCAGTTGTACCTCAAGCGGAAGCGCTCTTCTTCTTCTTCTTCGCCTTCTTCTCCGTCGCCTTCTCCATCTTCCCCCCCTTCCGGACCTTCCCCTTCTACCTCTTCCAGCGATCTCCCCGCCCTCGCCGCTGGAATCTCCCGATCCCTCTCCAGAACCCTCCTCTCCCCCCGCGGCTCCTTCTCCCCCGCTCAAATCTCCTCCCGCGCTTCCTGCATTGTCCGCTCCGGCGAGTCCGCCTACTACGCCGGCTTGCGACGGGCCTCCGCCGATCCCTACCACCCCGTTTCTAATCCTGATGGGGTTATTCAGCTCGGATTGGCCGAGAACACGGTAGATTTTGCTCTGCCCTTTCTCCCTTCTTCTGGGTTTTTCCCGTCCCGGCTTACCATCTTGATTGATTTAGAGCAGCTGTCGCTTGATTTGGTGGGTGAATGGCTCGCTTGTCATCTGAGGGATTCCTTGCTGGATGATGATCGCGCCTCTTTCAACATCAATGGGCTCGCCACTTATCAGCCTTTCGACGGATTGATGGAATTGAAGAGTGTAAGCTGAAAATTCGTGTTTTTTTCTCTGCGTTTGGTTTCCACGTTCGTGTTCTTTGTGAAATTCGTCATATTTTCTGTGTTTTTGTTTCTTGTACGATTCTTTGACGTTCAAATTTGGAACAGACGTCTAATTTCTTCAGTCTTTGAACAGAGGTCTGGTGAATTTTCCCGATTAAGTTACCAGAAGTGAGTTCCTGCATAAAAGGTTATGTATACCTGAAATTAGATTTGTGAGAATGAAGAAAATATATGTTAGCCGAATAATCAGGGACCATAAGCTAGAAATCTTTTCTGCTATGATATATGTATAACTGATTCAAGTTAAAAGCAGCCAGACTTTTTAATTCTTTGTATATTCTTCGGGAGGTCTGGTATGGTGGCACATTTGTTTCGACGATGATGACTGTAAAATAATCTCATTAATCATTAAAACTAATGCTTCTTGTTTCTGATTTTAAGTACCCCTGATTTGTACCCCGGCTAGTTTATGATTGTGGAAATAGAATGAATGATATTAAACTTTATTTCTTTTTTCAAGGAACTTAATTTAAAAATACAATTCTTATTTCAACGTGCTCTTGCTATTTTTTCCAGGCAGTCTCGATGTTCATGTCCCAAATCATGCAAACATCTGCGTACTTCAATCCGGCAAATTTGGTTCTCACCGCAGGCGCTACACCTGCGATTGAGATACTCAGTTTCTGCTTGGCAGATCCTGGGAATGCCTTCCTTGTCCCATCCCCATACTATCCAGGGTGAGTGTTTCGATCTTATATTCATTCGACATTCTTTCACTGCTCCAGATTAGTGACTCTCTCACTACCCATCTCACTCTCTCTCTACCTGGGTGATTGGTTCTCTCAATCCCCTTTCTACTTTCTCTTTCGACCCTGGTTCAGTGTTTTTCACCCTGCACATTCCATTTTCTTTCTCTACCCGATGTGAGTGTTTCACTACCCATGCCACTTTCCCTCTCTACCCTGGGTTTTTTTTTCTCACTACACATCCCACCTTTTTCTCCGTAAACTAGTTTAGTATTTCACTTCCCATGCCACTTTCTCTCACCACTCGGTTGAGTGACTCTCTCACTACCCATCCCCCTTGATCTCACCACCCGGGGTGAAAGATTCTCTCACTACCCATCCATTTTCTCTCTCCAACTTAGTTAAGTGTTTCTCTCACTACCCATCCCCCTTAATCTCACCACCCGGGGTGAAAGATTCTCTCACTACCCATCCATTTTCTCTCTCCAACTTAGTTAAGTGTTTCTCTCACTACCCATCCCCCTTGATCTCACCACCCGGGGTGAAAGATTCTCTCACTACCCATTCATTTTCTGTCTCCAACTTAGTTAAGTGTTTCTCTCACCATCCATCCCCACGCTCTCTCTCTATACATCAGGTGAGTGGTTCTCTCACTATCCATCCCCCCACTCTCTCTCTACACCAGGTGAGAGATTCTCTCACTACCCACCGCACTTTCGGTCACTATCCTGAGAGATTGGCTCTCTCTTTTTCTCCACTGCTAACCAGGATCCTGCTCTCCCAGATTTGACAGGGACATAAAGTCACGAAGTGGCGTGGAGCTGATCCCTGTGCCTTGCAGAAGCGCGGACAACTTCAACCTGAGTATCGCCTCTCTGGAGAGAGCCTACAGCCAGGCCAAGAAGAGAGGGACAAAGGTCCGAGGAGTGCTCATCTCCAACCCAGCCAACCCGGTCGGCAACCTCCTGAACCGCGACACTCTCTACGGTCTCCTCGACTTCGCCAGAGAGAAGAACATCCACATCATCTCTGATGAAATATTTGCTGGGTCCACCTTCAACGGCCAGGATTTCATCAGCATGGCAGATATTTTGGAGACTGACGACTTTGACCGGGCCAGGGTCCACATAATCTACGGTCTCTCCAAGGACCTCTGCCTCCCTGGATTCAGACTTGGCGTGATCTACTCTTCAAATGAGAATGTCCTCTCCGTGGCAGCCCGATTGGCTAGATTCTCATCAGCCTCGGTCCCAATCCAACGGCTGCTGGCGGCTATGATCTCAGATTCAGGGTTTATCAGTAAATTTGCAGTAGTCAACCGGCGGCGGCTGGCGAGGATGTATGGACTGTTCGTTGACGGGCTGAAGCGGCTGGGCGTTGACTGCGCAGTCAGCAGTGGGGGGTTCTTCTGCTGGGCCAATCTCAGCCGTTACATAAGATCATACGGTGAGAAGGGGGAGATGGAGCTGTGGGAGAAGCTGTTGACCGTGGCAAAGGTCAACGTCACCCCTGGTTCGGCTTGCCACTGCATCGAGCCGGGCTGGTTCCGTTGCTGCTTCGCGGCGTTGACTGAGAAGGAGGTCCCCCTGGTCATGGAGCGGCTCGAGAGGGTCCTTAGCAGCCATGTGGCTGCCCATTGAAGCCCTGTTCATTCTTGGTCTAATAATCAGGAGGAGTAATCACATCTACTTGGCGTATTCTCTTCCCAGTAGGGAGTATTTTTCTTCTTTAGCACATTAATGTATATTCCATGGTCTAAAGTCTTTCCTTTTATTTTATTTATCTGGATATGGATGGAGATGGATCAACATGAATCAATACATGTATGGGCCAACGGTACATGCAAGAAAAAATTCTGTCTTGCTCACAACATTTCGGCTGAAAAGCAGTCTCAGTTTTTACTCAGCATGAGTTTTTTACATAGGAATGAGGATAACACACCATTCAGAGGATATAAAGTGTGTAAATTCCAATGATTCATATCATTGTGCTTCATTACAGAAGAATTCAGGATTCAATGATGAAATAAACATTTTATCCTGCAGTAATGAGCACTTGGTTTCTGTGGAGAACATTCAATGACCCTATAATTTTGACCATCAAGAACTCCATAACAAATTATTGTTGTTGAAAGAATGAACCAGACAAAGATAAAATGTCAAGGGAAAGGTCATGGTAGAAGAGTATAAGCCGAAGTCATGAACATCCCATTATAGAAGCCACTAAAAGGAAAAGAATCCATTTTTGGAGATAGGCATTTTAGATCCTTTCCATGTCAGTACACCACCTTAAATGGAGATAGGCATACCTTAGGAATTTTAATCCATCAAGCTATGAGAGCATTTTAGATGCAAGATCTCAAGAAAAGTGGAAGAATCAACTCAAGAAAAGTGCAAGGTCTCAAGAAAATTTTAATCCATGCAAATAGTATTGAAATGGAGGATAAGAAATATGATTCAAAGATTCTTCCATGTAGTGATCGTAAAAGTATTGAGGGAATTGAATTATGCATGAGGATGATTTAACAAAACGCTAATCAAATTGGTGAAGGTGAAGATACAGAAATAGAAAACCATGATTATATTATAGTTATCAAATGAGAGATATCATGCTTCTAGACATCACACTAGAGATTATATAATCGTAAATCTTAGATATAGGGGTAGGAATAAGTCCTTAAATTGTCACCAACTTGTCCATATAAAATGTAAGAAACATGTAACACCTCTAAGTTGATTCTGATTTTAATCATTAAATATTTAGACTAAAAATTTGAAATTTATTATTTTTTACTTAAAAAATCACAAAAATATTTCATCGTTAATCTAAGTATGAAAACATCCTTTATTAACTTTGCATGACGTGGGACTCCCACAATGAGAAAAATAAGAGTAAACAAATGCAGTTTTTGCGCCAAACATTCTCACAGGATACATAATGGTCAGAATACTATCTTTATATTACTTTATAATTAATATGTGTGCATTAAATGTGGGATGGGCATGAAATTACGAAGCATTTACATAATGGTATTTAAATGATTATTTTGAATGTTATGGCCGACATACAAAGTGCAGCAACAGTCCCATAAGTCACAGTATGATGCAAGATTTTTCATGTCTGATGTTGATACATTCTATGGATACCTTTAGTAATTTTAATTGAATTTACAGCATGGACCTCTGATAACAATCACCATGGAGCACTTCATGGTCCACTATCTGATAATCCAAAAGAATTATAATCCTAAATTTTAGCTATGGATGGTATCTCTATCCTCAAGTAATATACTTTAGGGATACAAACATCAAATCCTGAAACAAATTTTTTTTTATGGCAGAAAACATGGTGCCGGGTACGACCAACCCTGGGGTTTTGCCCGTAGACCAATCCATCCGTGCCCTAGATGCCACCCAGGGGGTTTTTATTTATATAGTGTGTCTGTCAATGTCTATAGGCGTGGAACGAGTGTAAATATCCCAATTACACTCGGATCCCACTCGTCCACGCCCATGTGGATAAAAGAGAAGATACACAAATGATACCGTGCAGGCGCTCGGGGAAGTGTGCTCGTCGTCGTCCCACCAGAGCCGGCCCACGATGTCGATGGAGTTCGGGAGATGTCCTTGCCCCCATCAAGTGGGATCGATGAAGTGCGTGGTGAGTTCTCTAGTCGAGGTGGGCGCAGTCCATCCCTCCAGTCCCAGTGTTCCATGCAATCCTCCAATCCCTCGGGCCGTCCGTCACGAGGATGCGTCATGTGCAAAGGGACGGCATGCCAAGATGATCGACGCGATAACAGCCTCTAGCTATCGAAGGGAGCGCCTGCCAAGAAAGAATCTGAAACAATTTAGAAACTCATTAAGCAAAGTTGCTAAATTTTCAACCACATGAAACAATCGATATTCGTTGAAGATTTGAGACCCATAAAATTCAAGTGGATCCAAAATTAAATGATAAGAGAACTTTTGTTGGGACAAAATTTCACCTAAATGAGAGGCTCTTATGTTCGCATAATTATTCCTCTAAACCCTTTGAATTGGGGATAATAAGATCTTCCCTATGGGAATCAAACAAGTAGACGATTTCCTTTGAATCCTAGGACAATTTTAAAGTTATATTTAACATTGTTATATTGGATAAATTGATTAATAGTTGATTTTATATTTCAAGATATCATTACATATTGTCCCTTTCAGTTGATTGAAAGACATTTCATCATTCAGTTATTTGAAATTTCCAAAGTTCCTTTTTTTAATATTATATTAGGTTCTTAAGGTATGCCATAAGAGGGGAAGTGTGAATTAGGTTCTCAAATTTTTATACATTCTAATATAGTTAACAATGTGAAGTACTACTGTCTATATCTATAGGTAATGAGATAGAGGATATGTTAGACTCATTTATTTTATTATACAATTTATCCTAGTCCTTAAAGTTATTTGGTGTATAAACCTAAAGTGATGATGAGCCCAAACAAACTTAGTGTGAATTCCCCCTAAGAAAAACACTTAAATAAGGCGTTACAAGAATACCAAGAAGAAAGTTGGTAAATATCTGCCTTCTGATGTAACACGACGGACGCCGAGATTGAGCGGCTCGTGTTACACCACAGGGAGGGCAAAGGCAGTAATGTCATGTAGTGGAGACAACTAGTGCGGATGTAATGCAAGTGATGGTGCAACGATAAAAACCACTAAGAAGTATAAATTCGGCGTCGACGAACACAAACGACCACACTTAAGAATGCCACTAGGCTCTTGATGACCCGGACGATGGGTTGAGGGCTGACGGTGTGATTACGACTATTGCCGCTCGTGCCTGCACCGTGCAAAGTGCCAACCAAGATCGTACCGATAGAAACCTAATCCCACTGATGTATTCCTATCTATCACTAACCTAACCTGGCGATAGAGAAATTGTTCGGAGGCACTGAAAGAAATAATATAATGCCGAGAGGGAGTTGACGGGCATACCAGGAGCAGTAGGCTCAGGAGGTGTCTGATTCAGCAACCGTGAAAGGTGAGCAACACGCAGGGCGATGACGACACAGGTAGGTGCGGCGGCGCAAGTAGGCGTGGCGGCGCAAGTAGGCGTGGCGGCGCAAGTAAGCGTGGCGGTGCAAGTAGGCGGCTAGACACAACGACATGCGTGATGGCAAGGCATTGTGGCAATGGGCACAGCGGTGAGGCGCAGCGATGACTGTAGCCACGAGCACGGTGGCGAAGTGCAACTTCGGGTGTAGTGACGGGTGTGGGGACGGCTGGGCATGACGGCGATGGCAGGGCACGGCGGTGGTGGTAGGGTGCGGTAATAGATGGCTGGCGGCCGCAATGGCGATTGCAGGGCATGGCGATGGCACGCGACTAGCGGCTGTGGCGGCAATGGCAGGGTGCGACGGCGACGACAGATGGCTGGCGGCTACGGCCGCGATGGCAGGACACAATGGCGGTGGAGGCAAGCGGCTGGCGGTCGCGGGCAGCTGGAATGACCGCTTGCTACTGCGGCAGCCGTGGGCTTTTTGGTGCCCATGCGCGGTGGCGGGCAGCCGCGGGCGGCCACGGGCAGCTCGGACGGCCATGGGCAGACCTAGGTGGCCGTGGGTGGGCCTAGGGCGGCCGCGGGCCTGGGACAGCGGCAGGCTGCCCTGGCGACCGCGGCCAGACCTGCACAATAACGGGCGAGCTAGGCGACTGCTAGCAGCGCTGGGCAGCTACTAGGCGGCCGCGAGCAGTTCTGGGTGGTCATGGGTGGCACTAGGCAGCCTTAGGAGCGGCAACTGGAGCTCCGGCAAAATCGGCGACGATGGCCGGAACTCTAGGGTTTTCTCTCTCTCCTAACTTTGTAGTGGCATTTTCATAAACATGATGAAAACTAAAAAATACTAAAAGATCAGGAAAAATCCTTCAAAAAATCACATTTTTTTCAATCTTTCTTCTCTTTTCTCTTCCTATGGGCAGGACCCACCTTTTATAGGGGCAAATATGGGCCTTCCCCTTAGAAATAAAGGGGAGAAGGCCCAATTGAAAGTAATTAGGGCCCCCTAATAGGAGAGAGAGACGCACTAACACGCCCACACATGCACTAACACACGCACAAACGTGTAGGTCCGTACAGTGGTTCAGACGCGTGCGAATAAACAAAAACAAACACATACGCGGCCGATATACATGGCCTACTAAACAAGGAAATTGCAAGGAAAGATAACGTCAAACCTTTGTGGGTTGTTGACGAGGCCGGGTACTCCGAAGGTTGGGTCTCGCGCGTGAGCCCTCGCTCGATGAACTGGTTCGACAGGGTCTTCGAAGCTGGATGGTCCCCCATCACCTTCTTTTTATTCATCCCCAAAGCTATCCCCTAGTTGAACCCCACAGCCTACTTGGATCCCATTAAACTCTGTATATTTGTTTTATCCCAAGTTTATAGGTAGACTAACTAATATAATAATTGAACTAATGAGATGTTTGATTTCCACCCTGAAATTTACTTTTTAAATGAAGCACATAAAATACACTGCAAAATTCACATTATATAGTTCGATAAAGTCATTCTTATCATGGCTGGACCATGTGTAAAGTTTATGATATCTTGATTAGATTCCTAACAGTTTCAAACATTGCCGAAATGACTTAGTGCATTCATTAGCACTCCCATTTCTAAAATTTTGATTCTATGAACCATATGAACTCGCTTAGCTTGTATATTAAAAAGGTGAAAACTTGGATTCACAACATAATATATAATTGAATGTGAAGAAAATAAAATTAAAATTTATAACACTGTAGATAAAATTGTCAAGTATGATAGCTGAAAATTTCACATTATATTGAATAGCAACTAAATTAAAATTTTATATTTCTTAAAAATTAATAATAATAAATACTCTCAGAATAATCTCACAGTTGAGTTAAAATTTGCATTCTTATAAAATTATAAATAAAACATATTAAGAAAGTCAACGTAATTTTTTTTCATAAAATTAGTAATCTATAATTATAATTTAAATTTTTATCATTGTTTTATGTTTTTCGTCTTAACATTGAAAATTGAGCCAAAGAATTAATACATAAAAAAATTAAATTAACTTTGTTTTATTTATTTAAGGTGTATTTCCTTGAAAGTATAATGCCAAATTAGATATGAAAAAAGTTTAGCAGTATAGATTTTTTCATGTCCTGTTTATTTCACACTTTTTTAAAATGATATAATGTCTAGATTTAGTTTTTGGGATGGAATTTATATTGATTCGTGTTTTAGTTATCAAATTTATATATTTTCATATTTTTTGTTGACAAAAACTCATGTAAAAATGCAATTTTATGATGTAATAACATTGTTTGTAAGAATTTATCCAATATCAATTGTGGATATACTTGTGTTGTGGAAAGGGAATAAAGTTAAATATTATGTTTTTAACACTATCCCATCGAATATTAAATACCGTAATCTAGTGTCATGTAAATTATTATCACTGATAAAAGTTCTACACTAGAAACAAATGAACTATCATGTAATGTAAATGAAAATAATTAATTTAACATGTGTTAAGGACCTGTAGTTTTTATTCTTATGAAAACTCAAGAATTATGACCTAGAGAATACAAATTGTGAATAAGATGCTCATGAAACATCATTTAACACTTAATTTTAATACTTAATATTGCGGTATTTTATCTAAAATTCAAAGCTATTAGATGAATGGTTAAAATTCCTAAATGAAAATTTCAAGCTTCACTTAAAACATTTTTACAAGGTTGAGTTTATATGTTATAATGAGAAACGTTTCGTACCATACTAAAAACCAAAAAAATATTATGAAAGCTTTTTTGAATGAAATGCACAGAAATAATCATCATGCCCATAAAGACAACTGAGCTTCCACAACACTGCTAATGGGCCAAACATGTATATTTTGTAGATAATATATTTTTTATCCAAAAAATATTTTATTCCTTTGATGATGAATGAAATAATGTCTAGCTTCTGAAATTTCTTATGGGAATTATTGGAGTCAAATTTTAAAAGGGAAAATGAGTCTAATACCAAATTTACAAGATTTATAGTGGATATTTATAGGTCTCAATTAAATAGTTTCATTGTGAATTTTGCTATTACTTTTAGTCCCTAAACATAGAATACCAGAATTCTCCTTCACAAAGGCAAGTTGAAGAGTGAAACAGTGAAAACTACATTTAAACAAAAATTAAAGGGGATTTTCAGAAATAAATTCAGAAATGAACCCGATTCCTGAAAACTATGGACATGAAACTCTCCTTATTAAAGTCTTATGTACTTATCAGAAACCAATACACATATGCGTAAAAAAGTTACCCTTAATTTGTAGTTCATTTTTTGATATATTTGACGATATTTAAGTTAAACAAAATAATGTATTTTCCATGCTGATTTAGTTTCACAATCAGTAGAAATCAGCCCTCTTAAGATATAATATTCCATTAATATCCTAGAATATGTCTTGAGGTAAAAAGGTCATAAAGAGAAAACATATGATTTTTTACTATTACTTTTTTCAGGTCCTTGAATGGATGCAAAAGCCTTTAGTACGTACAGAAAATATGATGGAAGTTAGGAATGAAAAGGGAACTAAATTCATTATTGTGACGAGTTATTCCTTGGTATCCAAAAGTTGACATGTATAACCAGATGTTGGTTTCATTAGTATTTTATTGAAAAATATGATTTCATCATGTGATTCTTTTTTTTTAAGCTGCCACAAATTTCATTAAAAAACCCTATATACTAAATGGAAAAAGTGAAGCTCACCTCCAGATATATTTAGGAATTGATATTTCATCATTATAGATATTAATTTATCAATTAAATAACAATGAATTTATTTCTGGGGATTAGGCCTCAATTGACTTCATCCAACCTCAATTGCACAGAACTGGATCAAATACGGATATGAATATGAAAAACATAGATAGAACTAAAACCATCACCATTGCATGGATTGAAACTGTGATTTCTTGGTTCCTGAAATGACCATCTAACTAGTAGAGAGTACATATCATCTCCACAGAGAATGATAATTCAGGACTTAATGCTATTTAAATAGTGATTAATGAAATGAGGGCAGATCTATATAATATACATGATAGTGCTAAGAGGAAAATGTGAGGCAAGGAGGTGATAATTATTTATAAATTATAATAGATAGGAGGTAGTGATATGAGCCAGACAATTAGAACAAAAAGATAGAGGATCAAGTGATGATAAAGAAGTAGGAAGACATATAAATAGGTAGGTAAACATAATAGTGTAATTATGAGTGATGCTGGTAAGACGATGACGACACAATGATGTGAAAGGCATAAGATGCAACAGAAATCTGGAAATATGTGATGTGCTTGCAATTATAACATGGATATGAACTAATGATGATGATGAAAGAAGCAATGCAAGCCAATGGTACTCACATTCTGTTAGAATCCCTATGATTAAGGAGTGAAAGTAAGCTCCCCCTATTATCTGTTAGCTATCCTAAAAATCCCCAAGACACCTATAACAAGCTTAATGGATATCAGAAATTCACTTTCTTCTAAACTGCCCATGAATGTAGGAAGACAGTTTAAGGATTATTTTTTAGAACCTCTCAACATTATAGATCTGTGGGCATGGATAGAAAGAGGGGAGGTAGACAAGGATGCCCTCAAATTTTTAAATCCATTGCCCTCCTAGATCATTAGATATCAAGATCTGAAGTAGGAGCAATGTTGCTTGTCCATTTAATTAGCTGTCCTCTCTCCTTGTCAGCATTGTTGTCGATTTATCTATTTTCATTTACAGTTTCCAAATCCCCTAATATTCCCTCTCAATGATTGACTGATATTTTCTTTGTCGTTAAACAAGAGTGATGTTTCCTACATGGAGAGAGAAAGGTACATAATTTAAGTGTTTGAATGGAGATACCTTGGGAGCAGTCATTTAAGATAGAAAAAATATAAAATAGATTCAATTTAAAGAATATATAAGTTTTTAAAATAGTAAGATTATTTACCTTTCCTTTATTAAATGAATATCATTGTGAATGTAATGTCAAAACATGCATAAAAATTATTTTGACACAAAAGATAAATTCATAAAGAATATGGTGTTGTACAAATACCAATAAGTCGAAAAAATAGAATATCCTTGAAAAATTAATATTTTTGGCGCAATAATTTGTGTTTAGAACCCCCCTCCCCAACTTAATTAATTGCTAGTGTCTTACGAATCTAAAATATAAGTAGACAGCATTTCAAGATACATAATTCAGTTCTAATTATGCTTATCTCGATGTAATGCTAGGATACACATGATAACTCCCTTATTGTTTTGGAAAGAACTGATTATCATGTGGAAGGAAGCCTACTTCTCATCAGGTATGGTGCTATAATCTACATGGTGCTCTCACATTCTCCCTATCTTGTGGGATCCCTTGGATGTTGTAATATTTGTTCCCTTCAGTGAAGAATGATAAATTTTATAATGAATATTCCCAAAAAACAATGTATGATTCCAAAACAAACCTCACAATAGATTGATTTTTAATTTTTATTTTTATCTTATACATATATTTGCTTCTCTCTCTCTCTCTCTCTCTCTCTTTTGAACAAAGGGCCAACAATAAGTGGAAGTTTTATGATGAGAATAACAAAGTGTTGATCAAATAGCTACTCTTCATAAATTCATCCTATGCTATTGATAAAAGACAAGCCCGAATAGATAATGTGAAAAAGGAAGATAACAAGGGGAATAATGTTATCCCAAAGGGGAAGAACTGAAAAATATGGGAGTAAAGAGTATCATTAGTAAATATGATTAATGAAGAATAGATGGGTACCTGCTGGAATAAATGACAATAGATGAAATATTGTAAGGTAGGACATGAACAGGGGTGAAAAGGGTATGTGTATAGGTTTCAAAATACTTTAGGTAGCTAAAAGAAAAGTGATTCTATGCTCTATGTGAAAAAGTGACCACTTCTACCCCAAGTAAGATTCTAATTAATGGAGACCCATAACAGCTAAAGTCAGGGAGTAGCGGTGGTATGGTGGGTGGTTCACTCAGTTCTCAATATTGAAAAATATTACTTTAACCCTTTGATTTCATTTATGTTTCTCTCCAAACCAAATATCCTAGTCACTGAGGAGGAGGCCAATGAGTCTAAACCATTGCTCATACCATCACGGGGTGTGCTTGATCTGCTACATGACCATAACTTCAATACTCATTTTGTAACACTTAAATTAAATGAATTTCCCATGTGGGGTTAGATTAAATTCATGAAGAGATATATCCATATTTTCAAAATTTACACTGTTGTTTTACATAATTATTGTAGTCCTCAACTTGAATTGAAACAATGATATAAGAACTAGAAACCATAAAGTGCTGTTTTCTCACCTCCTGGCCCTCCATTTAAACCTGCACTGTCCGTAAAGAAGAAAAAATAGACAAGATATGACAAAATTGGACGTGAAGAATAAAAAATGATCTCTTCTGCTCATTTAACCTCTGTTACTGCTTTATTTTGAATTCAAATATCTTACATCTTTAACATTAAGATGTTTTACTCATTTAATCAGTACAAACCATTTAACTTTGAATCGCATTAAGATGTTTATTGCTATAACAACCCATAGAAGCATCACTTTAAACACATAAAAATAACTTCTGAATATCATAACTATCATCAAAAGGATACAACATATCTTTATTTTCCTCATCATCAAAATTTTCCTTGGTTGAGCAAAAATAATTTTCAAAAGGTTTATCCACAGATATCTGAGAATAATATCACAATACTGATAGTCTCAAAAAAGAAACATGAAAAAAATTCTTCTTCATTTTTTTAAAAAACTTTGATTTTCCCCTTCATTTGGGCTCATATAATTTTCAGGAAATAATTGACCATCCACATGAAAATAAACATATCACAAGGGTATGCATCACATTCCACAAAATATTCTTGATTTTAGACACTTATGATTCTTTGTTATTTTTTTTTGGTGTAGGAAAAAAATTCATTGTTATCTTCTTCATTTTTATTTTAAACTAGAACTCATCAATGTCAAAGAATTGTTGAAAAAGTCTTTGTAATAAATAATTAATGTCTTGTAAAAATAATTTTTAAAAAATATTATTCTTTTATAGGTGAAAATCATTTTTGGATTGGTATTTTTAATAAAAATTTTAATTACTCTAATTTTTTCAGGAATAAAGAAAATAGAAAGTGCCTGCTATTCATTGGCGTTATGATACAGTGGAACCTTTTTCTGATAATTCCCTAAAGTAATAATTTTCAAAAGCACATGATGAGGTGATGATTTAAACCTTAAAGCATTAAATAAATTTATTTTATATAATATAAGTCATAAAATTTATAAACTATACACTGTAACATAGAAAATTAATAACTTTATCAAGAGAATGTGAAAAAGTCATAGCAATAGAATTAAACTCAGAAAAATAAGTTAAATAATGTGATGTCTAAAAAAATATTAAAATTCACATATTAGCAATATTGATAGAGTAGATGAAAAGTAGAGGAAATGAGGAGTGAACAAAATAATGCAGAAAATATCCAGAATCTTAGACCAGAATAGAAAGAGAACGAGAAGAGAAAAGGGACATAACGAGATGAGAAGAAATGAAAAGATAAATATATAAATAGATGAAGAAGAAAGAAGAAAAATATGCAGACATGAATAAAATGAAGCATCCAGAGTTACTGAGGAAAAATGGATGAAAAGAAGAAAAATGATGAAAATAGAAGGGGGAGAGAGAACCTGATGGGAATAAATGAAGAGATGAAAAAAATAAAGGGAAAAATGAATAATTGAAGAACAAAAAATTCAGAATTTCACACAAAAATAGGAATAGAAGAAGAAAAGGTAAAAAATCAGGGACCAAGAGAAAAAGAAAAGAGAAGAGAGAGAAAAGGGAATGATGAAAAAGAAAACCTGAAGAGTTTACAAAAAAATAATGACAAATGAAGGAAGGAAGAAAAAATACAGAACTGAAGATGAAAGTAAGAAGAGAAGAATAAACTAATAAAAAATCAGAGGGAGAGAATGGGAAATAAGAGATAAAGAGATGACTAAAACTATCAAGAAAGGAATACCAAAAAACCTGTAGAATTTCAGAAACACAAGCGGATATTAATAAGATAACTGGAAAATAGGAAAAGGAACAAGGGGATAAGAAGAAATGAAGAACTAAAGAAACTAAAAATAAAGAACAAAAATAGAAGGAAAAAATGAAGAAAAAAGTGGAAGAGGAGGAGGAAGAAGAAGAATAATAAGAAAAAACTTAGGAGAAAAACTAAGAAACACATCAACAATTAATACACAATTAATAAATTAGCATATTCATATACAGTTTATTCATTTATCAATAATCAGAATGAGCAAGGAAACAAATAAATAGGACAAAGGGCAAGGGTTAAATAGAAGAACAGGAAGCAAAAGAAAAATACAGGAATCATAGTGCACATAAGGATGTAGAAGCTGACTCACTATGTACTTGCTGAATTTACAATTACGGAAAGCTCTGTCTGTCCACTGCAAGTATTGCAGCTACCCCTTACTGGAATCCCCATCAGGATTCAGTTATGTTTATTTTGCATTATCATCAAAACTCACGCTGAATTTTTTGGTTATAGTGCACAGACCTTTGTGCCATGTACATTGGTTTCTCTAGGGCCTTACCATACACCACACTAAATTTGTGTATCCACAGAATTTGCACATCTCTACATATAGTTGAATGTCTTAATGAATCCTTCTCAGAGATATGTAGTATCATTTGATAAATATATTTATTATAATATAAATATACAAATTTACAAAAAAAATTAATGCAAAATTATTTCATAAATATACATATATGTTTAGGTATTATCTGTAAATATTACGAATCGGTACATAGATATTTCATGGAATCATTTTATCCATGTAGAGATTATAATTTATTTAATGAACAATAATTGTATTCAACGATTTCATAGTCATTTACACTCATAAAGTCACTTCAAAATACCAATCAAATTAACTAAAAACTAAAGGCAGTGAATCAGGTTAATGGCAATTCATTATACTTGTTTGGTTATGACTTAATGGTGTTAAATAATTTCAAAAAAAAATTAACTGCATAAATAGAGGGATATCTGATTATTTAAGTGCCTTGACACCTTTTGATAAGAAATAGGATCTTTAGTTATAAAACCCATCTATATAATGAGATACCTTGAGTGACTTTGATAAACTTAAAGAGAAAACATACATTACTTCGTGCTGATGATTTTTATATGCCCTTTGTAGGAATTTAAATTATATACTCATTTAAAGTTTTAAAGTTTATCGCATAACCGGTATCTAGGAACTTTTTAACATTTATTTTAGTTTACTTTATTAAAAAACTAAAATTAATTAATATCCCAGTAACTTACAGATACATATATATATATTTGAGTGCGAAATAACAAATAAAAACTAGGTCGGCTGGTTGTACACATGAATTAAAGGGTATTTATTTAATTTAATACGTATATTTTGAGGTTGTTAGTAATACAATGTTAATTATGTTAATACTTGGGTAAACTCAATCCATTTAGTTCTTATATATGTTGTGAAATCTCCTTAAAATGAACAAATATCTTTATTAACCATGGATATACATATTATCTGAATACCTAATTAAAGCTAATATCATAGCAGGGATGAATGTAAGCAAAGAAACAGTAGAGATGATTTAAAGGTTTGAGAACGTTCAAACATGGAGAAAGTACTTGTCCATTGATATTGATTGAGTATACTGTTAGATAGAATTATCATGATACATGTGATACCGATGAGGGCTTATATTATATAGGATGATCTAAGGCTAAGTGCATTAATAATGTGTTATGATGAACGTCTAAAGTAGATATCCCATACCTGGATACTTTCAAAAGAGACCACAGATCATACTTTACACAAGGCCAGTTGATTTAAAATATATATCACAATCATATGAAAAACTTCTTAATGCAGATTATTATATAAAAACTAAAAGGCTGATATGATAGGTAAAAATTATATCAGCCTTTGAATTTTTTTATAATAATCTGCATTAAGAAGTTTCTCATATGATTCTGATATATATATTTTAAATCAACTGGCCTTGTATAAAGTATGATCTGGGGTCTCTTTTGAAAGTATCCAAGCATGGGATTTATACAACATAAATCCTGTCTAATATTTTAAAATTTATCACATTTCTTGATCCCTTCCACTTTTTTCATATCCAATGAAATTGAGATATCAATTAGGGTACAATATATATTAAGATGAAAATGAGATATCAATTAGGGTACAAACATGAATATATATTCTAATATAAAATATTTACATAGCTAGAGTGAATTAATTTTTTGATGTTTTATGATTTAAGGCTAAGTGGATTAATAATGTGTTCTGATGAACGTCTAAAGTAGATTATGCTAAGTCAGCCCTCAGTTAATGGGTTTGCATTAGATGAGACACGATTATTCATATCAACAATCATTCATATGGTTCAAAATATGCAAATCACGCATGTATTTGATGGCTACCTTCATGTATATAATAACACTTGATGATTGAAAATCCATTTAATGGACCAGGTCATTCATGTAGGTGTCAAGATTTTTATAACATATTCATAACCAGATTTTTATACCTTCATGTATATAATAACAAATACTTATATTGTTCAGATACCATTTGGAAAGTAAAACATGATGACCATTATAGATATATAAATCTATCTTAAGTGTATACAATTTAATTGGAGACCTATTTCTAAGAGCTTTAATATCTAAAAAAAATCGAAAAATATGATTTCAGATATCTAAAAAAGATGTTTATGATTTTTTACACTAAATTCCTGGAGGAATTGCAGATTTTTATTTCAACGTGTATGGCTTATCAATTCAATAGGAAAGTTATAATTTTGTAAATATCAAATTGAAGCAGTTATCAAATTTTGGATTTTTTGAAAATTTCAGAGTATTCCCTTCCAGCTTGGAAGACGATATAGGCAGATTTAGCCCAAGTTTATTATCAACTCTTCTCTGTATCTCTTGCAGAAAAGTCACACGACAAACAACAAGCATTATACTTATCTTTTGTAGAAATCTATAGGATTTTTAAACAAAATTTTCAAGAACATTTTTTATAGCACCATAATAAATCTACATGACTTAGAATTTTGTTTTTGGATGCAGCTTTGACAAAGTGACAAGGACACCAAGATTTTTCCCTTTAATGCAAACCATGAGCTACCCCGGTCTGAAGATCATCCTTTAGATATTTTTGCTAATTTGATTTGACATTTTATTGAAAATGATAACAATTTCTAAGATTCAGGAAATACCATATGATCTTGAATCTTTCCATTTGATCTAGGATTGAATAACATACAAGGCAAAAGGAGAGGATTGTGAAATTTGAGAGGAAAATAAACAGCCACTTTGCAAAACGATTTATGAGATATTTTATCAAGATAAATCCACTAAGAAAAGTTATGCTTATTTTTCAGGTTCTAGTTATTACACGGATAGTTTATAAATTGACTGTTTGTGCATTATTTTGAAAGTTACCAGAAAAGGAGGAAACTCTGAGAAGGACTCCTGCAAAATTTGTAGCAAAAAATCTTGATTCCTAAAAGTCTTTAATTTGTGATGTATTTGATTCCGAGAACCATTAAATATACATAACAAAAATCAAAGGAGATATGTATAAAAAGACGATAATAAAAAAGGAGATAGTAAAAGGGGCTAGAGTGTAATATATCAATTATTAATTTATCTATGAATCTTTTAAATAAAAAATTGACCTCATATTAATTAAGATTTTTTATATCTTTGGTTTATGTATCAATTCAAATCACTATGATCAGATTTGATAATTGACTAGTGGTTGGTGTTCGCTGAATATTTATTTTAGTAAACATATGAATAAATAGCCCAAATATTTATTCTTTAATAATAAATCTTAACTTGTTAGAAATATGGTGAGTCAGATTATTAAAATATTTTATTGCGTGATCTGAAATCCCAACCTATAAATCTTGACATAAAAACCATATTCTCAGTTTCAATATATAAAATTAAGATACTTTTTTATTGATTCTCATATTTATAAATAACTAAACATCTTAATAAAAGTAAAATTAAAAATCATATCCCTATCTATCTTCAGATATATAAATATTAAATGTATTCTTTTCGATAAGGAGTATACACTATGTATATCCCAATTCTTTAATCTGTTATCCATGCATTTCAATTTAAAACAACCATTAAAATTATTTAATAATAAAAAGTATAAACCTAATGAAAAATATTATTAATACATATTGTATACTCTAAATATTTCATTTTGTTTATTCCTTTTAATTTTTTTAATACTAGGCGGTTATCAAAAATTTTATTGGATATCAAAAACATTATATAACAATTAATACATAATACCATTTAAACACAATATACTTCTATAAACAAAAAAAACTGGAGATCATTATTTCATATTTTCTCTTATTATGTACTATTTATTCTCTAAATATAATTCCACTTTGTGATGGTCCACATTCACATATCTGTACTTTTATAAATGTATAATTTAAATTACAGCCACAATACATCAAAACAAAGTGCAAAATAGTTTTTATATTTATTACATAAAATGAGCTCCTCTACAGGCCTTGACAAAATGCTATATCTCATTTATTGCATCACCAAAATGGTCAATTAAGTTCTTATTTCCGTAGGACAAACTCAATCAAAATTATTATGGTTTTCTTTAGCAAGACCATTGTATTTTATGTTCTTATTTCATTGAAATGATAATAAATGCATTTTATCAAGGGTTAAAATTATTTATTAAACCTTTCGTATGAATTTCTGTTTTTTCTTGATTTTATCAGATTTAACATACCTATTGACATTAATTTTAAAAGTAAAATAACTTGAAAATTAAAAAATATTTTGAGATTTTTAAAATTTAATGGATTATTATATTTTCTCAATGACATGCTGATTTTTCTGGGTTTTCTGGTATTTTTATATAATTATCTAAGTTAAATTCAAAAAGAAAATACCTTTTAAGTTATAAAATATAAAATTGGATTTATTTATGTTTTTTAGTAAAAATTTTAAGTTTTCCACATCCTGATAGAATTTCATTACACGCAGGAGAGAGAAGATTTGATAGCTCATATTACTCTAAATTGTAAGAGTAATAGCTAATGATCCAAAAGTTTGTTTTTAGGAAATTTTAGGGTATTTGCATCTTTATTCAAGATTTTGGATCCATAAATAGACCTGCCACTCTTGTAAAAAAGGATCCATTGTACTCTCTTCCTAAATATAATTAACTGAGTGATTTGCTCATTCAAAATCTCATTTGGGTCCGTTCCTGCATTCCAAGAGTGAAGGATTGAAGGTTGATGTTCAAATAAAGACTTCTGGACAGAAATCACCACTCAGCCCATTGGGCACATGATGATGCAAATAGTATTATCTTTATATTTTTTCCATCCACTTCTTCATTTTTTCCCTATGATATCATCATTGATAGCCTATATTTTTACCATCATGCATGAAACTCTATTTCTACCACTTTTCAGTGTGTGCCAGGCTCCATCTCTGTGTCCACCTGTCATGATAAAATCACCACCATCTACATTCCAATTAGCAGTCAACTTTATGTTACCCATTCCACTTCACTCATGTCACTACATCATTCATCAAGCGGCTGATTAAGTTTTTTGAACTAGAATTAGTAATTATTTATAATTAGAAATTTTGCAAAAATCCCAAAAAAACTTCAATGAAATTTAAATTATTAGTTTAATTAGGGAATTTTTATCATCATTTAAGACTATTTTAACTAGTTTAAACTTGTTTGATTTTATTAAATTATATTTAACTGCTAAAAATATATAAATTCCAAAAAGTGTAATTATATTTAAAATTGAGGTTTTCATTAATTTCTCATTGTGGATTCCACACTTTCTTGATCAATGCTCAAAAGGAAAATTTACAACTACTGTTGGATAAAGCAGAGGGCCTTAAACAACATAATTTACCCTATTTCTGATTCCCAAGTAGCTTGGAAACATGGCATTTACCCAAAAATATGTACAAAATAAAATAATTTTATTCAGCTCGGACCTCCTTGATTCTTTAAGTCTACCAAGGACAATCAGAATGCCACTTCTTCTAACTCCCCCCAAATCTCTCTTGGTTCGCCCTAAAATCCTTCACCACAGTTATAAACTATATATAATGATTTGATCCATGCATGCACTGTTGTACATAAAAGTTTGTCCTAGTAATATTTAAAGTGTCTCAAAAAATCTTTAAGGATAAATATTAACATTTATTTATAGTTTTCCTCAAACTAGGACCAATACAATATTTCAGTCGTAGCACCTTCTCAAATATTTATGAGTAAACATCAAAGTAATATCTATCTAATGTTAAATATGATCTTGAAGTGCCGAGTTCAAATAAAATATATCCTACAGCCAAATAAATGTAAAAAACCTTATTTTAAAATATAAATCCCATTCTTGACCTCTGTAATTTAGTCCTGTCATTTATGTCTCTCCCTAATTACATATATATTCATGTATTTTACTTTCTTGTATTTTAATTAAGAAACTTAGCAAAGCATGTACCAAATGGTTCGATTGAAATTTATTTTAAAAATTTTATTATCCCTAAGAGGAGAAGCAATTGCTTCAATTATGTCAAAACCATGGAACCCATTTATTTTGGTGTACCCCTTCCCAATTGCCATTCGAACATGCAAACTCCTCATCACCCTCTAGTACTCAATCATTGTACTGCTCGTGTGCACATGACATCTTTGTCAGCCACCCCGATCAACCAGACTCCTGCTCAAGAAGTAGAGAAAAGATCAGACTATCTTATCTTTACTAAGATGGTTTTGGAGTCAAGATTATACTGGTACTCATAAACTGGCTTGTTATGATGCGGGATTTGGTCCCGTTGAATTGAAGCCGAATAATTATTTTTATCTAATTTTTACCTAAGATTATGACCAGTTGGGCCGTGACTGATCTATTGATCCTCACCGGCGTGGGCTGGTTGAAACAGGAAAAAGCATAAAAGTGTTAATCCATTTAAAAAAAATAGAAACTTATGGCTGTTATATAAATCAAGTTCATCTTTGAATATTGAACGAAATAAATCTCCCTTGCTTTGGTGCGTGGACTCTACATTATGGTTTGGTTCTTTATGAGGGCTTCTGGGGGCAACTTTAATCCATCTCTAGGCTTAGCTGAGCTCTTGTGTGTGCACAATAGTGAATGTTAACTGACTACCACTAGATGAATGATGTGCACTCAATAGCTGGTAGCAAGCTGGAGTGCTTGCTATACTAGGTGCGCTAGCTGCTTCTGGCTGCTGCTGGCCAATATTTTGGCTATTTTTATTTTAATTAAATCCAAACCTAAAATATAGAACCCCATAAAACTATTCTCTATTTTAAATTCACCCTAAAAATGATGAGCATGTAAATCATCTAAAGGGGTGCGCTCTACCACTGAGCTAAAAGCCTGTCGTGCGGACCTCCCACTGGGAGGCCTGCTATGCCAAAAGGAAGAGAAACCCCATCCCTCTCTTTCCTTTTTACGTCCCCATGTCACCACACGGGAGGGACATGGGGATGTAAAATGTGTAAAAAATACAAAATTAACCATATTGTCCAATTAATTTATGAACTGGAATTCATAGTTAAATCAGAATGATATGATGATACAATGTCGTGAAAAAAGCCTTAAAAGGTGCATGAATAGCTGCAAAAAAAATTATTATTCACTTAACCACTATAAATAATATAAACCACTCATGACTTATTTGTGAATGAACATATATTATAAAAAAATAAACAATAATTTACGATTATAAGCTAACAGAAAAATATAATAATTTAGACCTATGAATAGACACTCTCTTTCTGATTTCCATACATAAATATGTATCCTCATCTACTCTTGGCTCTTCTTCATTTTCAGCTTCTCTTAGGCCTTCTGTATTACTTTGGCAAATAGTAGAAATGCAATCAGAACCAAAATAATGTGAATTTCCAATGAAATTTGCAGTTCAGATCATTCATAATTTCTTTTAAGCTGTACTTTTTTATCCAGTTCAAAGTCATACAAATATATCATCCTGAATTGAAGTTATAGTCACAAGGTATTTTTTACCTTAGATTTATGGTTCATCTATTATAGCTCCCCTCTCTTTATCTTTTAGTTCATTATTATTATTCTCTATTTTATATTCAGTTGAAGTTCTAATTTATATTTATAAGAGCTCAATTTAATATTCTCCAACCAATTATATTTCATATTATCAAATATATCTCATTTAATTCTTCAAATACTATATCTTAATATTTTAGAACTCATTTTATAAGCTTAGTTTTATATCCTCTACCATTTCTGGGGGTTACTAAAACATCTTGGCTTCTATGAAGTCACTCATGGTTAGTAATAAACCTCACATTATCTGGATTGTTATGTTGAGCAGAATTGCATCACTGTTGATGAAACTACACTAATAATAAATCCAATAGATCATGTTTGAAAACTCGATCTGATAGACTTTCACAACAATCCTATACGACATACCACCACATTTAAAAAACGTAATACAGGTACCAACCATTGCCAGAAGATTATTTCAATTCAAAATTATCGTCTGGTGATAATTTTTTTGCCAAATTCTAATGTATTTTTTGCTTTGTCAACACCCAAAATAACTTAAAAAGTGAAAATGAATGATGGAGTTCACCTCTTGGAGTAACATAATACCCCAACTATTGCACTCTTTGGATAAATACATACACATATCTCCCAGAACATATCGTGTCATCCTTAGTAGATGAATTTTGAAGCATGTGATAGAACAATTTGGTCTTACTTTTTTTTAAAGTCATGAAAGACAATTTTTGTGATTCGTGCTGTGTTTCCAAATCTCGCACTCTTCCCCTTTAAAGGTAAAATATAATAATTTTGATGCCTTTTAAAAATGTTCGTTTCCCATCTCTTCTGATTTCACATTTGACTTTTATTTTTATAATTTTATTCAAAAAATATTTTTGTAAATATGCATGGCTCTATCTACTTGTTAAAATTGTGGCAAATTCTTTTAGTTTTCTTGAACTCCTAACACAATATAATGGAAATTTGACACAAACCTTGCTACATTTTTCATATCTTTCTTTACGGGAGATATTAGAGTCCCAAAATCCTGCTTCCGGATCTTTGAATCCGAAGAATTAAAATTTTGTACTATTATTTCGCTTAGTCTACTTAGCTCCATCTTTTGCACAGGATCTTGTTTAAAATTGGAGTAAAATCCAAGAGCCCGACAAGATTGTTGGAGAATCATTAATGGCAGCTATGAATGAAATTGCACATGTAAGGACACGTGTTAATGTCAATCTGTCTAGTGAATTCTGAGGTCCCCAAGTTTCCCATCGGAGAATCGGAGAATAGTAATGGGAGAAATTGTACAAAATTTAAAGGAATACAGATATCGCCTTGTAGGACCGACCTGGACAAGTGCTGCTCATTCGTCACCGGTAGAGATAGAGAAACTCTCATCACTAGCCGCAGCCTGTCAGGTTTGCTGACGACATACTGTTCATCTTCTTTTTGGTCTAAACACTATCATTTTATCTGATTCATCTACGTCCGGTTCCTCGTTTATCTTTCTTGACTAACCCCTCACTGGAAGTTCCCATAGAAAGTACAGATGTCACTCTACGTCCACATGTCAGCCCTAACGATCATCTCGTGCGATGAATGTCCAGTATGATTACATTCCGTGTATTCGCTGACATGTGAGGACAATTATAGATTCAAATCTCTCCCACTTTGTTCTATCTTTCTATCGTCTATCTATGTCTATCTGTCTATCTATCTGTCTATCTGTCTGTCTATCTATCTCTCTCTCTATCTATCTATCTATCTATCTATCTATCTATCTATCTATCTATCTATCTATCTATCATCAAATGGCGTTTTATTTAGTTATCCCCCATGGCCACATGTTTCAGCCATGATGGGGTTCGTTTGAGCTGCCGACACTATTCAACAGATGTCATCTGACGATACTCGATGTTTTTTTTCCTGTTTTTGGCGCAGGATAATGCAGAGTGGTCCAGAGTTGGACCCTCTTGGGAAGGACCAAGCTCTCTTATTTCCCCTTGGCACCTGTTTCATTTTAAAGATCCTTCATCATTTGATCTGACATAATTGAGCCCGCTTTTTCTATTCCTCTTACGCCGTCACCACAAGTGTACTGAGAGAGTGTCTGTGAACCACGTCGATCTGTGCCGTTACCCGACAGGGAGAGAGAGAGAGAGATAGAGGGCGAGAGAAAGATAGAGAGTGAGAGAAAGATAGAGAGAGGGAGAGAGAGAGAGAGAGAGAGAGAGAGAGAGAGAGAGAGAAAGAAGGAGAGAGAGATAGAGAGATAGAGAGCGAGAGAGAGAAAGAGAGAGAGATATCGTAGATTGATGAATAGGAAGTTAGAGAGTAAGAGAAGAGATGGAAAGGGAGGGAGAGAGAGAGAGAGAGAAAGGGAAAGAGACTGAATGGGAGACGGAAAGAAATAGGGAGAAGGGAGAAAGAGACAGAAAATGCGGGAGAGAGAGAGAGGGAGAGAGAGAGAGAGAGAGAGGGAGAGAGAGGGAGAGAGAGAGAGAGAGGGAGAGAGAGAGAGAGAGAGAGAGAGAGAGAGAGAGAGAGAGAGAGAGAGAGAGAGAGAGAGAGAGAGAGAGAGAGAGAGAGAGGGAGAGAGAGAGAGAGAGAGAGAGAGAGGGAGAGAGAGAGAGAGAGAGAGAGAGAGAGAGAGAGAGAGAGAGAGAGAGAGAGAGAGAGAGAGAGAGAGAGAGAGAGAGAGAGAGAGAGAGAGAGAGAGGAATGATGAGCTGAGCACTGAGCGTATCCTATATATAATCGGAACACTGTGTTTGTGTTGGGTCTGGAGGATGCTGTGACTAAGTTCTGAATGATCCTCGATTTTCCATCCAGATCTGAGACTTGCTCACCGTTACCGATGCTGAATAACCTTCACGCGTTACGATTTCGTTGTTCGACTTCATCCTCTCTCCCACAAGCTTGGGGCCCAGCACCATCATAACGCTGTACGGCATAACAAAGAGAGAGAAAGAGAGTGTGAATGCTACCATAGTCATCATTCTCTTCTCTGCGACATGAATCATGCCTATCTGTCTCTATTTATATGGAAGATTTCTCTTCTGTATCATTCACCGAAAGAGTATTGAGTTATCGCGAACTTCCTTCTTCGTCGTGTGAACTGTTTACACACGTTCCGCCATCGCTTTTTTGATTCGCCGAAGGTGTTACATGCCGATCGCGAACAAGAGCTTAACTGCTCGACCGTCTGCCATGCAGGGCCGTGGACACAAGAAGACACATAATTCTCGGTCCCGATTCCGCTGCTGGCGTATACCAAAGCGAAGGTTCTTCTTCTTGTTCTGCATCGTCTTCTCCTTCCTGTTCTTCATCATCCTCATCTTTTTCCACTTCTTTTTCTTATTACTATTATTTATTATTTTTCTATTCATCTTCATCTCCGTCTTCTTCTTCTTCTTCTTTCTCCCTCTCTCGTCTTATTTTTCTTCTTGTAATTATTCTTCTTATTATTTATCCTCATCATCATCTTTAACATCATCTGTGTCCTCTTCTTCATCATCATTGTCTTCGTCTTGCTTATCATCGTCGTCGTCGTCATCATCATCATCATCTTCTTCTTCGTCTTCGTCATATCATCATCAACATCATTATTTTCTTTTTTTTCTTCGTTAACATGAACTTATTAATCGTTTGTGTTCATCTTATCCGTGATCATTATCCTCATTTTACTTCATATACTTGTACTAACTGTTGGGTCATCCGGACGGAGCAGGACGATGTTCCGTTTAGTGAGGGGACGGGGCTTAAGAACACGAGAGGGGGGAATGGTTGATGAAGAGAAGAGGATGGAGGCTGTGAATGTGAAACTTTTCTTGCAAAACCGCTGCATCATGGAGGAGAACAAAAGGCTGAGAGAGAGAGCATCCTTTCTCCGCCAAGAGAATGAAATCCTTCTCACTCAGCTCCAACAGAAGAGCCAACTTGATGAGCAAAATAGTTTACTAACTGGCTTGTCAACGTGTCCGCCAACGTAGCCGGCGATGTTTACCGGCTCTATTCGTTATCTAGAGTTCTATTTCATCTTACAGCATGTCCAGGAACCTATCTTGGTTCCCTGGTTTGAATGTAATAATCGGTGATAACTGGGCATAGGACCTTCCTGTGTTATTTGTGGATGAAACCCCATAGAGAGAGAGAGATAGACACAGAAGATGGACAGGGAGAGAGAAAGATAGATCGATAGAGAGAGAGAGAGAGAGAGAGAGAGAGAGAAAGAAAGAAATATGGATAGAGAGAGAGATGGGTAAAGATACAGAAAGAGAGAGAGATGGGAAGTGAGATCGATGAGAGAAAGAGATAGAGGTGGATAGAGAGATCGAGAGAGAAAGAAAGAGAGATGGATAGAGAGATCGAGAGAGAAAGAGAGAGAGATGGATAGAAAGACGGATAGAGAGATCGATAGAGAGAGACGGATAGAGAGATCGATAGAGAGAGAGAAAGAGAGAAAGAGAGAGACGGATAGAGAGATCGATAGAGAGAGAGAAAGAGAGACACAGAGAGAGAGAGAAAGAGGGAGACAAAGAGACAGAGAGAGAGACACAAACAGAGAGCGCGAGAGAGAGAGAGAGAGAGAGAGAGAGAGAGAGAGAGAGAGAGAGAGAGAGAGAGAGAGAGAGACGAATGAAGACGAGTCACCAGAGCTACGCCCCTCGTATGACCAAACGAATAAACGTGAAAAAAAGTCATTAGTCATCGTCTTATTTTCC